>NW_027171872.1:355000-360000 GCF_036898095.1 Palaemon carinicauda
TGCTTTTTTTTTTAATCATTTAGATAAAATTAGTCGACACACTAGCATAAAACGCCCTTGACCTATATAGAATTATGCTCCTATCACAAGTTTAAAAAAAAAAAAAAAAAAAAAAAATGTCATTACACATTTTTTTTTTCTTTTATGGTTTACTTAATCTTCATGTAAATCTTACTCTGAATAAATTTGACGTTCGCCAGTTTATAATTTTGATATAATTCCACAACACGATCATCATTGTCAAACAAAATTACCTCTTCACTGTGCACTCACAAGAGAGATAGAGAGAGAAAAAAAATCATACTGCCTTCCAGCAAAAAATTGCAAACTAATTTCCTTCAAATTTGGTGTTTATATATTCCAAGCTGAGATTTAGTGCACTAGGTCAAGATATTTCCAGCTCTGTCAATTGCTTTAATCACAACTATTTCACAAACAAATCACAAAAAGGTCGATTTTATTCATTATTATTATTATTTTTATTATTATTATTATTATAAGTAGTAGTAGTAGTAGTAGTAGTAGTAGTAGTAACTATTATAAAAATAATCTTGATTGTAAATAGAATAAAATTAACAGGAAGTAAAACCTTTGCATTAATTACAGTTTTATAATAATTCCAATAGAATGTGTAAATTTATCGTAATGTAAAAGTTTAACCAAAACATATTTGTCCACTTGAAGTCCAAAACATTTTTCTGAAAGGAACAAACGGTGACTCCTGCAAAATGATTGAACACCCTCACCAACAGACCTAAGCCACACTATTTCCTCTGGTAGAATTAAAATGCACTATGATGATAATAAAAAAGTAAATTGAAAACTGGATCAATAATTGGAGTTGAAAACTTGAACTCTTGTTTAAGATAAAATGCAGTTTCAACATACAGGTTTTGACCCATGTCAACATCACGTTTCATTCTACGGCTATATAAGAAAGCAGTCGACCCTTCCATTCAAGTAGTTTTCTCCAGGTCCACTTTTCTGTACTTTCGCGTTTAAAAATATCTCGTCAAAATGCTGTATGGACTAGGGGCCTTTGAGAGAGAGAGAGAGAGAGAGAGAGAGAGAGAGAGAGAGAGAGAGAGAGCCTTACCTTATTGCCCTTTTGCCTTATTTTTTGTTTGGGTTCCCCCAGGTCCCTCAGTGTGAGGCACCTCGTATACCCACCAGAGAGTTGCTAATGCATCTTCCGGTGTATTTTGCATCTTCCAGTCTTGGATGGTCTGGGATGCATCTTAGTTATTTATCGAGCTTATTCTTAAACACATCTACGCTCACTCCTGATATGTTTCTTAGATGAGCTGGCAGCACATTAAATAGTCGCTGCATTATCGATGTTGGTGCGTATTGGATTAATGTCCTGTGCGCCTTTCTTAGTTTACCTGGTATATTTTTTGGCACTATTAAAATACCTCGGCTTGCTCTTTCTGATATTTTTAGCTCCATGATGTTTTCAGTAATTCCTTCTATTTGCTTCCATGCTTGTATTATCATGTAGCGTTCTCTTCTCCTTTCTAGACTGTATAGTTTTAAAAATTGCAGTCTTTCCCAGTAGTCAAGGTCCTTAACTTCTTCTATTCTAGCAGTATAGGACCTTTGTACACTCTCTATTTGCGCAATATCCTTTTGGTAGTGTGGGTACCTTATCACATTGCAGTACTCGAGTGTACTACGTACATAAGTTTTGTAAAGCATAATCATGTGTTCAGCTTTTCTTGTCTTAAAGTGTCTGAATAACATTCCAATTTTTGCTTTACATTTAGCCAACAGTGTTGCTATTTGGTCGTTGCATAACACATTCCTATTTAACATTACACCAAGGTCTTTAATTGCTTCCTTGTTTGTGATTGTCTCATTATTAGGTCCCTTGTATGCATATACCATTCCTTCTCTGTTTCCATAATTTATTGATTCGAATTTATCGGAGTTAAATACCATCCTATTTATCTCCGCCCATTCATATATTTTGTTTAGATCTCTTTGTAGTGAGTTCCTATCTTCATCACAAGTAATTTCTCTACTTATTCTTGTGTCATCGGCGAAACTTCTCACTACGGAGTTTTCAACATCACAGTCTATGTCTGAGATCATAATAACAAACAGCAGTGCAGCTAATACCGTACCTTGTGGCACACCAGATATTACCTGAGCTTCATCTGATTTCTCATCATTTGCAACCACTATCTGTTTTCTGTTTTGCAGGAATTCTTTTACCCATTTTCCTATCTTTCCCACAATATTATACTTTCTCATTTTTTTCTCTAATATATTATGGTCTAGATAGATCACATATGTGTCTTTTTCATTTATCATATTTTTGTATATGTTTTCATAGTGTGCTATCAGTTGGGTCTGTGTACTTTTTCCAGGCACAAAACCGTGTTGACCTATATTAAACAAATTATTTTTGACCAAATGGTTCATTATTTTCTTTTTTATTACCCTCTCATACACTTTCATAATATGTGATGTTAGACTAACAGGTCTAAAATTGCTTGCCTCTAGTCTTGATCCACTTTTGAAGATAGGGGTTATATAAGCTAATTTATGTTTAGCATATATCTCGCTCATATCTACACTTTGTCTTAGCAGTATTGCAAGTGGCTTCCCGATAGTGATTGCAGTTTTTTTTTAACAAAATCGCTGGAACTCCATCTGGTCCGGCTGCCGATTCATTTTTAATTTCATTTATAGCCTTGACAATATCTGCTTCATTAATATCTATATCCGTTAGATATTCAACATTTTCTTTTCTCATTTCTGTTTCATTATTCTCATTCGCAATTCTTGGCGTGAACTCACTCTTATATTTTTTTGCTAATATGCTGCATATTTCCTTTTTTCATTCGTTAGCCGTCCTTCAATTCTTAGAGGGCCTATTTCTATTCTCCCTTTATTCATCTTTTTTGCATAGGAGTAAAGTACTTTGGGGTTTCTTTTTATATTTTGAAGTGTCCTTTCTTCTAAGTCCCTTCTTTCAGTTTCTTTCGACTGTATAATCTTTTGTTCTGCATTTTCTATCTTACATTTTATTTCCATCATTTTCCACACATTTTTTTCTTTTGCAAGATTTTTCTTCCACTTTCTAATTTTCTGAAATAAGATCCTTCTGTCTCTTGGTATGCACGTCTTTTGTTTATTGTTTTTTTTTTCGGTACATATTTTTCAACATTTTTCTCCAGTATTTTGTACAGTATGTCCGTATTTACCTGTATATTATCACTTAAAAATACATTTTTCCATTCTTTATTCAGTTCTTCGTTTATTACTGACCATTTTATATTCTTACTGTAAAAATTATATTTTCCATATCCTTCCCAAAGTTTTGTGCTTTTATTATTTCTGCGATCACTTGCTTTGGAATGGACTATCAATTCTATGACATTGTGGTCTGAAATTTCCGTGTTAAACACTATTATTTCTTTGACATAATTCACCTCATTCACAAATACTAGATCTGGGACATTTTCCTTTCTTGTTGGAATGTGGTTTATTTGTTGCATATTATGTTCTAATAGCATATCTTGAAGCTTTTCAAATTGCCTCTTATCTTCTGCGCTACTATTACTCTCTTTTCTATATGTATACATACAACCACTTTCTTCTATCCGTTCTTTCCAATCCACGAAAGGAAAGTTAAAATCTCCGGATAGGAGTATATTCCAGTCTTTACGGTTTCTACATATATCATCTATTTTTTTTCTATTATTATGTCAAACTCCTTAGTATTTGGGGGTCTGTAAACTACAATATTCACTAGTTTTTCAAATTCAAATTCTACCGCAATCAATTCACATTCTGTGTTGCTGTATTTTTCATAGACTTTTCCTTGATTTATGTCTCTTCCATATATTGCGGTTTCCCCTTGATTCCTATTTTTTTCTGTCTGATCTATAAGTTTGGAAACCCTTTATCTGGTCATCATTGCCAGTCTCTTGGGAATACCATGTTTCACTTCAATTTGGGTTAGTTCTTCTAAGAACTCTATTTTCCTTTTAGAGTTACTCGTGACTAAACCCTGTGCATTCATCACTATTATGTTTTGTGTTTCATCCCCATTATTCAATATTGGTCATAATATGGATTCTCCCATGCTTCCTTCCTGTTCTGATATGATGTTCTTTTCTTCATTTCCCGGAAAGCTGCCATTAAAAAATCCAACCTTTCTATTATATTTGCTCTTTCGCCTTCATATTTATTTTTGTGTGTATACCTGCAATTATCCCCATATCTGCACCAACCCCTGGCATTATAGATGCATTCTTTGTAGTTGGGCTCTAAATGTGCATATTTGGGTTGGAAGGCCTCATATCTTGGGGCTTTTGGTTCATAGCACGGTATATACACGGCCTGCTTTTTTGTTTCTTTTTTTGTTTAATTTTTGCTTTCATTTTTCTTTTCAGTTTGCTGAGTTCTCTTACTTTCATTCATGGTTGCATGGTTGAAACTGCATCCTTTTCCTTCTTTTAGGTTTTTGCATATTTTTAGATGGAGATCTCTGCATTCGTCTCCATATCCGTCTAAATACGCACATTTACCATATATTTCATAATTATGACATATCTTTGGATGCTTGTAGTAGCATCTTTCGCCAAATTTGCAATTCTCTCTTTTCAGCAAATTGCAGACTATATCCTTCTTTTCTTTTTTTTCTTGTTTTTGCTCTTCCCTAAAAGTATGTAGGTCCGGGTAGAGTCACTTGGGTCTATTATTTGTTTCCATCTGATAATTCATTTCCTCATAAGTATGTTGTTGGATGGCATCATAAGTTATATCAATGATTTCCTCTGCATCCTTACACATATCCTGTTCATTTTTCTCTTCTTCTTCTTCTTCTTCTTCTTCTTCTTCTTCTTCTTCTTCTTCAACTATTTGCAGATTTAGTCTCGACTTAATTATATTTTCTATCCAGACTAAGCATGTTGAGCAGAATACCTTTGTGTCTTTATTTCTTATTTTTTGCTGTATTTCAGCACATGTAGGGTGTGTTGGAACAT
>NW_027171872.1:362500-382500 GCF_036898095.1 Palaemon carinicauda
ATATATATATATCTGTATATATATATATATATATATATATATATATATATACAGATATATATATACAGACATATATATATATATATATATATATATATCTGTATATATATATATATATATATATATATATATATATATATATATATATATATATATATATATATTTGCTGCAAATATCCCCTCATTTCTTTCCTTCCTTTCCCCCATTCACTCAAATAACCATTCCTTTTCTCTCTTACATTACATGGACTTCACATCCCCCCCCCCACAATCCAACACATCTCCACTTATCCACCCCCACCCCCCCCCTCCCTCCCACTTCCTCCCTCTCCTACTGCTCTCCGCCAAACCCTCGATGTTGTAGATAGACTTTTAAAAGAAACCTGAAATGTAGCGGAAAGTGACAGCCATCGCGATCGTTTCAATGGCCTTCCTTACCAAAACGATGCACTCTCTCTCTCTCTCTCTCTCTCTCTCTCTCTCTCTCTCTCTCTCTCTCTCTCTCTCTCTCTCTCTCTCTCCTCTTTTCTTATTTGTACATTAATCAAAATCCTTACTGATCAATGCGTTTAGATATGCTTCAAAGCAATCATAATTACCATTCATTTGTTCAGGATGACATAAATCTATTTAATGTTTGTATTGGACATCCTGGAACCCATTCGGCAATGACGTCATTCTCATCAGTAACACCAGACCTGACTTTTAAAATTTCCTTTAAAATTTCAATCAAATCTTAGCAAAGGTTAGGATTTCGTTTGAACGTTTAAAGAATTACAATTTATTTTCTAGAATAACACACTTACACGTGTGTTCTGAAAGTATTGCACAATAGATTTTTATGAAATAAGTCCTGATTACCACCAATGCTTTCAGGTATTATAATTTCTTCTTTTTTTACAGAATTATCACAGCATCTTCATAATCTTGAGATCTGCCATTAGGCTTTCTAAAGTATTAGTAATACATCTCATCAAATAGCCAAATTATAAAGGAAAATGCTTTATTTTAAACATAAAGGAAGTTACGTACCAGGATAGCCAATCTTAAGAAATCGAAGATTTGTTATGAAAGATAAAACATTAATTCTTACAATATTGAAAACCAAAATATAACTTAAGGAGGAATTTACTTCAATCGTGTTTAAAACAATATGTGCATCCTGGACAGTAAAAGCCATGTTTATAATGTTCTTGGTTTGGTTCTCAATTGGTAGGCCTACCCTATAAGAATTCCTCTATGATATAGCATCGTCTGCTGATAATTCTTTTAGATTTAAGAGTTCGTGATTAATTACATGTCCTCACCACAGCTTTTATGAATGGGTTCTCTTCATATATGCTTCTGAAATTTTAAGATATATGAAGTAGACATGGACCAACTCGTTTTATTGCAAAGTTTATGTTAATGGAGTCTTATCAAATGAATTTCCAGTGAACAGAGGAGTACTCGGAGGAAATGTATTGCCACATATGTTGTTTATCCTTCTCATCATCTCATGGATTTTGCAATGCATATAACAGTCGGAGATGTTTGAAATGTATCCTTTATGAAAAGTTAAAAAATTTTATGTTTACATCCCTCTCAATGGAGGGGGGGGGGGGGGGGGGTGATTAGGGGTGGAAAACCTTTCGGCTTTATTAGAAAAATAATCATACTAAATAATCTGTTCATGACCATTTTAGCAAGATGCTGAAATGGTAAATGAGATATATATACATTTTTCATTAACATATTGTACAAATCACCATTTACTCTTCATTATAGAATATTGTCTACACTTAAAATTATTGGCAATTCTGAACCCCTCCTGCTACGTCAGTCCAATACCCTCTAAGATTTCTTAAATCTTCTATGATACTTCTAGTTTTGGTATTTTCATCATACATATATACATATTGTATTGCATTTTCCCTCATAAGTGTGTATGTAAGATTTGTCAAGCATTGTCTATGAAATAATACAATAGTTTCTTTCGTGATTGATTGAATTTTCACATGCTTTTTAAAGGTACCAATAGATGGCGATAGTAGGACTATTCTAAATGTAAAATACTGGTAAAATCTGGTTTTGAGGAACATTTGGGTCCTTGCTTCACGATTGACTTAACCAATAGGAAAACTTCACGATTAACTTAGCCAATAGGAACACGCCATTCTGGTAAACAGTTAGCGCACAGTCGTTTGCTCATTCAATTACCTAAACGAGCAAAATTCAATTCGGCAAATGACTTAGTAAAATATTTCGATAGATTATTTGGTCACGTACAGTGGAAACGCTTTGAATAAGAAAGTTGCTATTAGTTATTTTAAATATTTGAATTAACAAAAGCTCAACCATAATTCATAGTCATAAGTAAGGTCAACAGAAATTGAAGCTTCCTTAAATATTATATCAATTCATTAAGAATTTTATTCAATAGTTTTATTAGCAGAAATTAATCAATAGTTTCTATCATTCCATAATTTTGAGTAGGCAAGACTTAGAATTACCTGCCTACCCAGTACTACATATAGAATAGTACAGTGTAAGAAGGTCTGATTGCGAAGGATGGTCAAAGTTATGAAATATCTTATACACCATGCACATGGAACAAACTGAATGACAATAGTCAACATTAATACCCAAATTAGGAATAAAGATTCGAATAGACGGAATGTTTTTCGAACAAATTAAGAAAGGTATTCAAGACTAATATACAGATTAGGAATAAAGATTCGAATAGACGGAAAGTTTTTCGAACAAATTAAGAAAGGTATTCAAGACTAAGGAAAGGGTGAAGTGATGTTTGGTGAAATGTCTGGTAGAGTGTCTGGGATTGAAAGGGGAAGAGCGAGAGAGGGTGTGGCTTTATTGCTGAGTGAATGGATGACAGGTAAAGTAGTGGAATGGAAGGAGATATCATCTAGGTTAATGTGGGTAAGGGTTAGGTTGGGTAGGGAATGTTGGGCGTTTGTCAGTGCGTATGGGCCAGGTAGTGAGAAAAGTGAAGAAGAGCGGAATGAGTTCTGGAGTGAATTAACTAGGTGTGTAGAAGGACTGGGTAGAAGGAATTATGTAGTTGTTATGGGTGACTTAAATGCTAGAGTGGGCGCTGGAGAGGTAGAAGGTGTCATTGGGAAGTATGGCGTACCAGGTGAAAATGAGAGTGGTGAGAGATTGGTAGATATGTGTGTTGAACAAGAGATGGTAATAAGTGCTAGCTTCTTTAAAAAGAAAGATAAAAATAAGTATACATGGGTGAGAGTGGCAAATGGAAGAGTAGTAGAAAGGGCATTAATGGATTATGTATTGATAACTAAAAGAATGTTTGGAAGATTGAAAGACGTGCACGTGTTTAGGGGTATGGCTAACGGCATGTCTGATCATTTTTTGGTGGAAGGAAAATTAGTTGTAGCAAAAGAGTGGGGGAATAGAGTAGGTGGATGTAAAAGGGAGCTAGTGAGGGTTGAAGAGCTAATAAAACCGGGGGTAAAAAGTAAATATCAGGAAAGGTTGAAAATGGCATATGACGAGGTGAGAGTAAGAGAAACTGGTAATTTAGAGGAGGAGTGGAAGTTAGCAAAAGAAAATTTTGTTGGGATTGCAAGTGATGTATGTGGCAAGAAGGTTGTTGGAGGCAGCATGAGGAAGGGCAGTGAATGGTGGAATGAAGGAGTAAAGGTAAAAGTGGAAGAGAAAAAGAGGGCTTTTGAAGAATGGCTGCAGAATAATAGTATAAAGAAGTATGAAAAATATAGAGAGCAAAAGGTGGAAGTAAAGCGCAAGGTACATGAGGCAAAGAGGGCAGCTGACCTGAGGTGGGATCAGGGACTGGGTCAGTCATATGAAGAGAATAAGAAGAAGTTTTGGAAAGACGTGAAGAGAGTAAGGAAGGCCGGCGCAAGAATTGAAGAGACAGTGAAAGATGGAAATGGAAGGTTGTTAAAAGGAGAGGAGGCAAGGAAAAGGTGGGCGGAATATTTTGAAAGTTTGCTGAATGTTGAGGATGATAGGGAGGCAGATATAATTGCTGTTCCAGGTGTTGAGGTGCCAGTGATGGGAGATGAGAATGAGAGAGAGATTACAATAGAGGAAGTGAGGAGAGCACTAGATGAAACGAGAGTAGGAAAAGCATCTGGTATGGATGGTGTGAAAGCTGAGATGTTGAAGGAAGGGGGTGTGACTGTACTTGAATGGTTGGTGAGATTGTTTAATGTGTGTTTTGTGTTGTCAATGGTACCAGTAGATTGGGTCTGTGCATGTATTGTACCACTATATAAGGGTAAGGGAGATGTGCATGTGTGTTGTAATTCAAGAGGTATTAGTTTGTTGAGTGTAGTTGGAAAAGTGTATGGTAGAGTACTGATTAATAGGATTAAGGATAAAACAGAGAATGCAATCTTGGAAGTACAGGGTGGTTTTAGAAGAGGTAGGGGTTGTATGAATCAGATTTTTACAGTTAGGCAGATATGCGAGAAATATTTAGCAAAAGGTAAGGAGGTGTATGTTGCGTTTATGGATCTGGAGAAAGCATATGATAGAGTTGATAGGGAAGCAATGTGGAATGTGATGAGGTTATATGGAGTTGCTGGAAGGTTGTTGCAAGCAGTGAAAAGTTTCTACAAAGGTAGTAAAGCATGTGTTAGAATAGGAAATGAAGTGAGCGATTGGTTTCCGGTGAGAGTGGGGCTGAGACAGGGATGTGTGATGTCGCCGTGGTTGTTTAACTTGTATGTTGATGGAGTGGTGAGAGAGGTGAATGCTCGAGTGCTTGGACGAGGATTAAAACTGGTAGGCGAGAATGATCATGAATGGGAGGTAAATCAGTTGTTGTTTGCGGATGATACTGTACTGGTAGCAGACACAGAAGAGAAGCTTGACCGACTAGTGACAGAATTTGGAAGGGTGTGTGAGAGAAGGAAGTTGAGAGTTAATGTGGGTAAGAGTAAGGTTATGAGATGTACGAGAAGGGAAGGTGGTGCAAGGTTGAATGTCATGTTGAATGGAGAGTTACTTGAGGAGGTGGATCAGTTTAAGTACTTGGGGTCTATTGTTGCAGCAAATGGTGGAGTGGAAGCAGATGTACGTCAGAGAGTGAATGAAGGTTGCAAAGTGTTGGGGGCAGTTAAGGGAGTAGTAAAAAATAGAAGGTTGGGCATGAATGTAAAGAGAGTTCTATATGAGAAAGTGATTGTACCAACTGTAATGTATGGATCGGAGTTGTGGGGAATGAAAGTGATGGAGAGACAGAAATTGAATGTGTTTGAGATGAAGTGTCTGAGGAGTATGGCTGGTGTATCTCGGGTAGATAGGGTTAGGAACGAAGTGGTGAGGGTGAGAACGGGTGTAAGAAATGAGTTAGCGGCTAGAGTGGATATGAATGTGTTGAGGTGGTTTGGCCATGTTGAGAGAATGGAAAATGGCTGTCTGCTAAAGAAGGTGATGAATGCAAGAGTTGATGGGAGAAGTACAAGAGGAAGGCCAAGGTTTGGGTGGATGGATGGTGTGAAGAAAGCTCTGGGTGATAGGAGGATAGATGTGAGAGAGGCAAGAGAGCGTGCTAGAAATAGGAATGAATGGCGAGCGATTGTGACGCAGTTCCGGTAGGCCCTGCTGCTTCCTCCGGTGCCTTAGATGACCGCGGAGGTAGCAGCAGTAGGGGACTCAGCAGTATGAAGCTTCATCTGTGGTGGAAATGTGGGAGGTTGGGCTGTGGCACCCTAGCAGTACCAGCTGAACTCGGCTGAGTCCCTGGTTAGGCTGGAGGAACGTAGAGAGTAGAGGTCCCCTTTTTTTGTTTTGTTTCTTGTTGTTGTCGGCTACCCCCCAAAAATTGGGGGAAGTGCCTTTGGTATATGTATGTATGTGTATTCAAGACTAATATACAGATTAGGAATAAAGATTCGAATAGACGGAAAGTTTTTTCCAACAAATTAAGAAAGTTATTCGAGACATATCCAGATTAGGAATAAAGATTCGAATAGACGGAAAGTTTTATCGAACAGATTACGAAAGGTATTCGAGACTAATATCCAGATTAGGAATAGAGATTTGAACGGACGGAAAGTTTTATCGAACAAACTAGGAAATGTATATTATGAAAAAAAAATTGCATCATGCACATAGCACTAACTGAAGACAATGGTAGAGATTGATATCCAGATTAGGAATAAAGATTCGAAAAGACGGAAAGTTTTATCGAACAAATTAAGAAAGGTCTAGTGGAGCGTATAATTATCTATCTTTCATTTTCGGAAACAATTCTAAATCCTGGACCACAAATTCTCTGGGGCTTGTTCTTTTGATAAAACAAGTTAGCTAAATAAAATTCCAAAATTGTATTTTGCAATAAAATGATCTTGGTGTCAAATCCTAATTTTTTCAGAAAGTAGGAACCCTGTACTCAAACACTAGATTTCCTGTACCAAACTATCAGTTGCAGAATCATAATTAAGATAAGAACTTCTAAGGGCTGTATAATTACTTCTCTTGTACTTTATTTACTTTCTTATTTCCTTTCCTCACTGGGCTATTTTTTCCCTGTTGGTTTCCTTGGGTTTATTGCCTCTTGCATTTCCAAATAGGGTTGTAGCTTGGCTAGAAATAATAATAACAATAATAACATTAATGATGATAATAGCCCGTGCAATATACAAGCAAACACGATAAAAAGTGCCCGTATCATTGGCACCATAAACTTTATATATTATTTTATATACATATAGGCAATAGGGCAGTACATGATTCCTATATAATGTCTTGGATGAGTATACAACCATGCATATAGATCTTACAGTACCGTGCAGGTCATGCCAAAGCCGGTGCATTTGCATCAACCACAGCATTTTGATTTGTATACACTCTTGGTCTACTGCAGACAATTCTCTGTAATTGATGGGAGCTTTTTCAAAGTGATTTCCCACAGATTTCCTTTCATGTTCCAGCCCGTTTTTTTTTTTTTTTTTTTTTTTTTTTTTTTGTTATCTTTTTATCTAAAAAGTTGTGAGAATGGAAAATGGCTGTCTGTTATAGAAGGTGATGAATGCAAGAGTTGATGGGAGAAGTACAAGAGCAAGGCCAAGGTTTGGGTGGATGGATGGAGTGAAGAAAGCTCTGGGTGGATAGGAGGATAGATGTGAGAGAGGCAAGAGTGCGTGCTAGAAATAGGAATGAATGGCGAGCGATTGTGCCTTAGATGACCGCGGAGGTAGGAGCAGTAGGGGATTCAGCGTTGTGAAGCTTCATCTGTGGTGGATAACGGGGGAGGGTGGGCTGTGGCCCCCTAGCAGTACCAGCCGAACTCGGTTGAGTCCCACGTCAGGCTGGGAGGAACGTAGAGATTAGAGGTCCCCTTTTTTGTTTCATTTGTTTGATGTCGGCTACCACCCAAAATTGGGGGTAGTGCCTTGGTATATGTATGTATGTACAATCACAATATTTCCAGTATGATTACAGTATACAATAGTATTATCATATAAACATAAACCAAATAAATTAACAGTTTACATATCTTGACTTTTTCTATCTTTTTTATTTAAAACGTCAAATTACATTTCTTACAATCACAATATTTCGAGTATGATTAGAGTATACAATAACATTTTTATATAAACAGAAATCAGCTAAATTAACAATTTACAGAATTACACATCTTGATTTTGATTTGTAGTTACTCAAACACAATAATTTATATACTATTTTTGTGAATTTTCTATTAATTTTTTCTTTATAGATATTCGTACCAGACCCAGTTGGTTGGAGTTTGCGTTTCTGATTGGCTTGCTGTTGACCGACACCAGAATCATTCCGCTTTGACCTGGTTGGCAGTGCGCTTCACTTTTTCGCATGGCTGCAATTAATATATGTAAGACTGAGTGGTATGTTCAATGTCATAGAGGTATCCTGGACCAGGGTTTGAAACCCGGCCGGTCAGATACCATAGTCTTTGAGTGATTTCGCCTGGGAGTCTGATACCGAGGTCGTTAAGAGAATCCAGACCTTAATGTATTATAATATATATGGCTTATTTGAAATATGAAAAACACGTTTGAATGTGCAAAATTTATCTTATATATATATATATATATATATATATATATATATATATATATATATATATATATATATATATATATATATCTTACCTTCTTCTTCCCCACCGTTATCCCTACTTTAAGGGGTCGGTTGCCTGATGCGCCCTCTCCAATTCCTTTTATCAAAGGTATCCTCTTCCACCAAACCTCTCCATATCCTTCTTCACCTTATCCCCCATTGTAGTATAATCATAATCTTATAATCAACATTTCATCAACACATTCCGCTCTAATTTCATTGATATAAAAATATCCGTTATTTTTCACATATATTTAATTGTAACTGAGAAAAATATCTCCCATTTGCTATGCAAAGAGACCTTAATTAGCTGTCTAACCTGAGAAGTAAAAAAAAAAAGCACAACCATTTGGAGGAAATTTTCTGCTTTCGTAGATTTCCTTCGACAAATGACAAAACATAAACTTATGTTTTCACATTGATTTCTATATAAACGTATATGAGTTTTGCAAAATTTGATAAACCGAAATTTATTCATCTGTTCTATGGAATAAAATGCATATTCTAAATATTAACAGCTTTTTTTTTTTTTTTTTTTTTTTTTGATTAGTGAAGCTGAAAATAACTATTATTCACTTATGTGTATATAAATCAGGGCAATTTATATAATTGTAAAATAAAGATATACCTCTTGTCGAAAACATCAGACTAAATTAACTGTCTAACGTCAAAATTAGTACAATAGAGCGCTTAAAAACATTTTGTAACAAACTTTTTTCTACCCTAAATGGATCGAGTCCAGTGTGAATATTTCCCGTGAGACCGTGTAATAATGTAACATATAAAGAGAATAGACTTGTATCATGAGCATTCGTTGCTCAATTTTATAACATTTTAATTTAAATGGAAATTTCTATTTTCATGAATAATATTAATATAGATATTTTTGGCGGGACAAAATTTTCATGTAGTGTTACTTTCAGTTTCATGGTGTTACATAATTTTAAATATAATTAGAATTTTAGGCTGTAATTTCTTTTACAATGTACATTCCTAAAGTAACAGCTATCATGGTTCTTCTGGTCTTCTATAATCTAAATTATTCCACAATTCTTACTAGGTAATATTTCTTTTTAAATATGGAATAAAAAGTTATCAGTTGCAAAGAAGCATTGGTAAGATTGAGAAAATATAGACTACAAAAATACTGTCTGCAATTAACATTTTACAATTTCAAATATGTCACTATTGGAAAAAAAAATCACTAAAATTTAATCCATTGCAGAAGGTACAACATCTAGCAAAAGAAAGTAGTATGAATAAAAGGATATAAACGCCGTTCATGAATGGCAGAAGCAAGGGACAGTGACATTGCCCTATCAAGCAGGACAATGCCCTAGAGACTGACCATATGATCAGCGTCCAAACCCCCTTTCCACCCAAGCTAGGACCAAAGAGGGCCAGGCAATGGCTGCTGATGACTCAGCAGATAGACCTATAGGCTCCCCCGAACCCCCATCCTTAGCTCACAAGGATGGTGAGGTAGCAGCGAACAAAACAAAACGAAAGAGTTAGAGCGGGAATCGAACCACAGTCTGGCGTTTACCAGTCAAGGACGTTACCAAATCGGCCACCACAACCTCCAACTTGAGAAATAGGTAACAAACAATAGGGGAACGAAACAAATGGTCAGCAATTAACAGAGTCGGGGCACACTTAGAATTTCCAAAGTTAATACGGATGACGCTCTCAGGGATTAGAGGAAATCGGTCGGACGCTAAAGTCAGGTTAAATAAAAACTTCCCGACGAGAGTCGTGCAGTTGCATAATGGTTTCTTAAAATTTATTTCCATTTTTTTTCTTCCTAACTGATCAACGCACGCACACACACACACACACACACACACACACACACACACACACATATATATATATATATATATATATATATATATATATATATATATATATATATATATATATATATATATATAAAACGGATCATTCTAAACAGTTACCCAAAAACTAAGTCATCACAAAAGTTAATATCAAAGTCATGACAAAAGCTCCATAAACCCTCTCCATTTTAGAGAGAGAGAGAGAGAGAGAGAGAGAGAGAGAGAGAGAGGATGAAATACATGATTGCCAATATGGGGTCGAACCATCCAAAATAAATTGAAATGACCAAAAAAGAAAAAAAAAGAAAAAAGAAGCGACTCGGTATATGGGGTCACTAGGGAGTTAGTAGAATCACGGTGGTGGAATCTAGTTCGCCTGAGGTTACAGCAGGGTTGCCTGGTTTTCTAAGTGAGAAAAGGCCAACATCTCATCAAGCGCAGCTTTATAAGGCAAACCCATTAGTAGAAAAAGGCCAAAAATTATAGTATTTGAGGCCCACATTTTTTCATGGTATTTCTAAAGGCCAACCGATTTAAAAAAAAAAAATTAAGCACAAATTTGAGTTTTTTCGCCTGGAAAGGCCAACTTGGCATACTGGTTATTGGAATGGAGATGGTAAGGGGTGATTCCCATAGAGAGGAGAGGAGAGGAGAGGAGAGGAAAACGGCAAGAAAAGATTCATACTCGGTGATTGTCCGGTCCAAAAAGGGCCAAAGTTGACCAATGACTTTCTGGCGTCCCGAAAATTTGATGTTTGAGTTGTCCTTACCAAGAGTTGTTTTGAATAAAAAAAAAGAGAGGATGATGAAATAAGGAGTAATTAGGACTATTTCTTACATTTTCATTATATGGAAATACAAAATAATATATTTATCAAATAAGAAATGCACAGTAAGCGAAAAAGTCAAAATTCATCAAATGGAATCTTTGTCTTTCACAAAAGTTGTTTTAGATAAAAAAGAGGGGATAGAAGGATAAAATTAGGAGTATTATTATTATTATTATTATTATTATTATTATTATTATTATTATTATTATTATTATTATTATTATTATTATTATTATTATTACTTGCTGAGCTACAACCCTAGTGCCATAAGCTTAGAGGCTCCAACAGGGAAAATAGCCCAATGAGGAGAGGAAAAAAGGAAAAATCAAATATTTTAAGAACAGTAACAACATTAAAATAACTATATTTCATGATATGAAAATATAAAATAATCTATTTGTCATATCAGAAATGCACAGTAAACGTAAAAGTCAAAATTCATCAAATGGAATCTTTAAAAAAAAGTTGTAAACAATTAGGCAATGTGAAGTAATGAAAATGCGTATTGTAGTGTTTTTTCCATAGCTAAAAGCCATGAACAGTTTGAAGGAAATACAATTATTATACAATGTATTGAATATGTAATGGTACTCTGAAGTAAGAAGGTATGGAGAGGAAGTTATAAAGATTATAAACTATTCAAACTTGAGTAAAAAAAAAAAATGAAAAAGAAATAAAAAAGAAAAAAAAACACTGCTAGCCTAGTAAATGAGACATGGGGTCCTCTAAGTCATGAGACAAGGTACAAAAACAATTAATTTCAACAACAAAGAAAAGAATTGACATGAAGCCTACATATAATTAAGAAATGCTTATGTTTTTCTTAACATTGGTTAGATGTAAATAAATAAACGGATGAAATTTACAGTTGAAACATTAATTACTGCTATATTTTTCTCAGATTCATCATTCTTAATCTGTAGCTATATGCTACTCCAACTACAATTATATAAACTCAGTAGTAAGCTCATATCCAGATTTATATTGAAGCAGATCATAAAATCTAGAACAAAAGAAAAGCATTGAACAGTAATCTAAAAATACTTGTAATATCGGCTAACGGTGAAGTTAAAAGACACCTTAAGTAATTCAAACCCCAATTTAGGCCTCTAAATCCAGTGGGGAAAATCTTTGTAGAGACAGAATTAATAAAATTCATTAATAAAGTTCTTCTGTCAAGTTGACCATAAATTCCGTGACCATTAAAGAGATTTCTGTTTCCTATAGCGCACAGGATTCGTGACTGAATCCCAGTTTAAATTCTCTAAACCCAGTGGGGGAAATCCTTGCGGAGGCTGAATTTATAACATTCATTAATAAAATTCTTTCGTAAAGTGGACAATAAGTTCTTTGACCATTAAAGAGATTTCTGTTTCCTATAGCGAAGAGGATTATTATCATTATTATTATTATTATTATTATTATTATTATTATTATTATTATTATTATTACTTGCTAAGCTACAACCTTAGCTGGAAAAGCAGGATGCTATAAGCCCAGGGGCTCCAACAAAGAAAAGAGCCCAATGGGGAAAGGAAACAAGGAAAAATAGAATATTTCATGCCTGAATCAAAAGAATCCTCGTAACAGGCGAGGCCAAGGATTTCCACATCCCTCAAAAAGAACAGCTGGAAGTAAAACAGAACGTGTTCCTTTCTTGATAACTGACTTGCAGAATATTTTTTGGGGGGTGGGGTGGCAGAAGTGGCAGAAGAACTTCCTCGTCTAGCCAGCCACTGGCAACGGTCTGAAGACTACTGATAAGTTATCTCACTTCCTTGCAATCCATCTATCTCTTCTGGCAGATGCGCTCTTCTCCTCCCACTTAATATTATTGGGCAAAAACGCTTCCTTAATTGCTCCAAATATTTTGAAATTGAAGTGATTGCGATGACGAAATTATATAAGCTGAAAGATATTAGGAAAAAAAAAATCATAGATAATGTCTTTGTTTCTTGTCCAAACGCAGACTTCCGCATCTGGACTCCTATTATAACCCCTTTCCCACTATACCTTCATGGTAATGTGCTAGTAAATGCGAAATGTTATCATAATCTTGATCAACCAAAAGAACAAAAGAATATGTTATTACTTTTTCAAAATATTGACAATATGTTAAAATAAGGATATTCGTAAACTCAATCAGACACAAATTGAGGACATACTAAAAAATAAAGAATCCTTAAATTGATCAAAAGAAGACTTAGAACAGGGTACCAACAGATGTTTGCTTGAAAAGATGGAAATGATGATATTATTCACAATGGAGATGATGATCAAAGTTGCAGAGGATTTCTATACAATGCTATACATTAGTGATATAATAAATATCTTCACCAATAGAAATAATGAAACACCTGAGCTGGTCCCATTAGGAGAAGTAAAGAAAGCATTAAAGGCATGAAAAAAGGCAAAGCAACAGGATATGAAGGTCTAACATTATTATTACTAGCTAAGTTACAACTCTAGTTAGAAAAGCAAGATGCTCAAAGCCCAGGGGCTCCAACAGGGAAAAGCAGCTCAGTGAGGAAATGAACGAAGGAAATAAATAAACAATATAAGAAATAATGAAAAATTGAAATAGAATATTTTGAAATATTAACAACATTAAAACAGATATTTGATATATAAACTATAAAAGGACTAATGTAAGCCTGCTCAGTATAAAAACGTTAAATACGAGTTTGAACTTTTGAAGTTCTACTGATTCACTACCCGATTAGCAAGATCATTCCACAACTTGGTCACAGCTGGAATAAAACTTCTTGGGTACTGTGTAGAATTGAAACTCACGATGGAGAAGGCCTGACTACTAGAATTAACTACATACCTTGTATTACGAACAACATGGAACTGTCCGGGAAGATCTGAATGTAATGGATGGTCAGAATTATAAAAAATCTTATGCAACATGCATAATGAACTAATTGAACGACGGCGCCAGTAAGTTCTTGTCCAAAAAAATAAGATGAGAATCAGCAGCTGAAGATCAGACAGGAGAATAATACTCAAAACAAGGTAGAATAAAAGAATTAATAACAGATGGAGTAGATTCTATAGATAAAACTGGCTAAACTCTACACCAAATGTGTGCAAGAATGCTCTATACCTATTGCTTGGAAAAACTTTATCATTATATATATATATATATA
Organism: Palaemon carinicauda; assembly: GCF_036898095.1. NCBI lineage: Eukaryota > Metazoa > Arthropoda > Malacostraca > Decapoda > Palaemonidae > Palaemon > Palaemon carinicauda. Next base: position 376,415 of record NW_027171872.1, read on the forward strand.
TATATATATATATATATATATATATATATATATATATATATATATTTATATATATATATATATATATATATATATATATATATATATATATATATATATATATATATATGTTTATATATACATATATAAACAGCATATATATATATATATATATATATATATATATATATATATATATATATATATATATATATATATATATATAAATACAGTATATTTTATCATCCAAATCCTCACAAACAGGATACCATGTTATATTCACTAAACACTAATGCACAAGATTTTTACCTGCAATTTACTAGAAATGAATCGTGGAAATTTCATTACTCTGAATTATCCCTTTCATAGTTTTTCTCGTATTATCCTTCTTTGGCACGAAATATCATTACTCTTTCTGACCGTAGTCATATTACGTCTTTTTTAGTGTGCTTTTCTGTAAAGCTATAATGGAAGAAATGACATAGTTGGAGGAAGAGAAACATAATTCTCTTCCGGAACTCTTGTCTCAGGGTTTAAACTCGAGTATGTGCCATGTGTCAATTACCTTAAATGCTGCTGCTTTTTACCTTAGATTGCCTTAAAACTTTTTCCAATTTCCTTAAATTTTAAGCTAGTAGAACCGAAATTACACTAGAATTACCTTGAAACCATGAAAATTACCTCAAATTAAGGTAATTGCCTTAAAAATTTAAACCCTGTTAGAGAGAGAGAGAGAGAGAGAGAGAGAGAGAGAGAGAGAGAGAGAGAGAGAGAGAGATATTGGGGGAAATAATTTGGGAGTTGCCTTTCGTTATATTGAGAGAGAGAGAGAGAGAGAGAGAGAGAGAGAGAGAGAGAGAGAGAGAGAGAGAGAGAGATTTGGGAAAATATTTTGAGAGTTGCCTTTCATTATTTTTAATATATTTATCTCAGATTATCTCCATATATGAACGTTTATCAACTGAGCTTAAAACCCCCAAATTGGGCCATATTTGTTTTTCCTTTACTTCTAGAAAACATTATTTATATCACCCAATATATTAGTGATTTTGACTAAAACGAGAGAGCTATTTTTATCGCCAATAAACAGGTATTATTTACATCCAGGTAAATGCTAATTATAAAAAATCTATAGCACATTCTTTTCAGTACCGACAACCGATTCATTGGTAATTTTTTCTCATCGTTTATTTATTTCCTAATTTTCTTTCCTCACTGGGCTATTTTTCCCTGTTGGAGCCTTTGGGCATGTAGCATCTTGCTTTTCTAACTAGGGTTGTAGCTTGGCTAGTAATAATAATAATAATAATAATAATAATAATTATAAAAAAAAAATTGATAATAATAATAATAATAATAATAATAATAATAATAATAATAATAATAATAATAATAATAATAATAATAATAATAACCGAGCTTTTCCAGATATCAAGGACGAAATCTTTTAATATAGACACATTTGGTCGGACAAGAAGACTAATAATAATAATAATAATAATAATAATAATAATAATAATAATAATAATAATAATAATAATAATAACAGAGTGAGAAAAAAGCGTTCAACATTCAAGTCTTCCCGATAGCAAGGACGAAATTCTTTAATTTAGACATATTTTGTTGGACAACAGGGCCAAAGGAACCCCGATCAAGAAGACCCAATACGCAAGGGCGCTGACAGTTGAAGAACGACTTGGCGTCCAGCATTCATTACTCCAGCCCAGTTCATCTGGACACAATGACAAATTATACCGCAGGCCTTCTGTTTTATTTCCAGGTTGGCCTTTTCCGGGCCCAAAAATCCTCAGAATTTAGCCTCTTTTGGGGGGCTAGATACCCAAATTTAACCTTTTTTTCAAAATTGGTTGGCCTTAAATGCAAACTTTTCGTCCTCTTTCTACTATTAGGTTGTCCTTTTAAAGCTGCAGTTGATCAGACGTTGGCCTTTTCTCATTTACAAAACCTGGCAACCCGGCTCCACCCTCTCTCTCTCTCTCTCTCTCTCTCTCTCTCTCTCTCTCTCTCTCTCTCTCTCTCTCTCTCTTCCAACACAATTTTCGTCTTCTTTATTCCCCCTTTTTTGCGCCCTTATTTGTCATCCAGGGAGACAGGATGGCCTTGTGAAAATGGCCGTAAAGTATGTCGTATATACTGTTATATGTCCCAGATGTCTATTGATAACTCTCCCAATGGATGAGTCTTCAAGATGAGAGCGAGTCTCCGGAATGGGGCTAATATCTCGCCAGGGAACAAACACGTTGTTTTAATCATCTTTCAACTATGTGTGGGAAATGGGATACGAAACGCCTTTGCAATAAAAATCTATTATTAATGGGTTAATGGTAGTTTTCTATGTGATGTCTTCCAGATTAATCTCTGCAAGGAAGATTAATTATACTTTTCTTTTGCACAGATATCGGATCATTAGAATTATACTTTAGAAGGTCAGAGCGAGGTAGCTGTCTTCTTTTAAAATGATGGAAAATAATAATTAAGACATAATATATTTGAATGGGTATGTAATCAATTGACGTTTACAATGAGTTGATGTACATAATTGCAAATTCATTTTCGTTATTTAAATTAGGATATTTTACACACACACACACACACACACACACACACACACACACACACACACACACATATATATATATATATATATATATATATATATATATATATATATATATATATATATATATATATATATATAATTTCTGCTTTCTCATCGTTATCACTACCTTGAGTGGTCGGTTGCCTGATGCGCTCTCTCCAATGCCTATGATCAAAGGCATCCTATTCCACCAAACCTCTTCTCTCCATATCATCCTTCACCTTAAATCACAATCTAATTCTGTGCCTCCCTCTTAATTTCCTCCCCTAACCGGTTCTTCCAAACCCTTCTCACTCCTTCCCCATTATCCATTCTCAACACATGCCCAAACCATCTCAGTCGTGACCATTATCATCTTTGTAATCTTTACTACGCCTGCTATTCTTCTTTTTTTTCATCTTTTTCCAATCTTTCAAGCAGTGATATTCCCATAATCCATCTCAACTTTTTCATCTCTGTTCTCTCAAGCGTTGCTTCCTCTTTTTGTCTTGAAGCCCAAGTATCTGATCCATAAATTAATACTAGTCTTATTACTCTATTAACGCTTATCTTATTACTCTGCTATAGATCTGAACTTTTAGCTTGATTTGTATTTTCTTATCACATAACAGTCCTGCAACCTCCCTCCACTTTCCTTATGCTGCTTTTATCCTATTCTCAACTTCAGCCTCATATTCTCCCTCTTGATTTAGAGTAGATCCGAAGTATCTAAGTTGTTCTCCCGGTTTTATAACTCTTCCGCTACTTTCCTGTATGGTTATCCTGTCTCTACCTTCCTTACTGTTCTCCATAGCTTCAGTCTTATCCACATTTACCCTCAAGCCACCCCTTTCCGAAGTCTCTTGCTACTCAGCAACTCTTCTATGTAATTATCCCTCATTTCCAACAGTAATCACTAAATTATCTGCATATAACAACTCCCACAACTCTTCATTTCTGATTTCTTCAATTAACATATCCAAGACCAGCACATACACACACGCACACACACACACACACACACACACATATATATATATATATATATATATATATATATATATATGTAAATATATAAATATACATATATATATGTTTATATATATATGTATATATACATATATATATATATATATGAATATATATATAATATATATATATATATATATATATATATATATATATATATATATATGTATAAACATATATATATATATATATATACATATATATATATGCATATATATACATATATACATATATATATACAGTATATGTATATATATATATATATATATATATATATATGTGTGTGTGTGTGTGTGTGTGTTTATATACATATGTGTGTGTTTGCAAGATAGTATATTTGCGCACATATACATCCGAGTAAAAAAGTATACAGTATAATTAAAATCATTTGAACCCGGGTAACACTAACGCTAAAGGGATTTGGATTTCTAAGCACCCCAGTCTCTCTCTCTCTCTCTCTCTCTCTCTCTCTCTCTCTCTCTCTCTCTCTCTCTCTCTCTCTCTTTGTATGCGTGTCTGTCTTTATCTGGAATCCCCTCTCCTGCCCTTATTCGTCTTCTGGTTATCTTAATTGAAACAGTCCGCTCTAATTTTAAGATTTTTTGTAAGACAAGTCCAAAAAAAAAAAACCCTAAAGAAACAGGGAATCCTGGAGAGAGAGAGAGAGAGAGAGAGAGAGAGAGAGAGAGAGAGAGAGAGAGAGAGAGAGAGATTTGCTTTGATATTAAAACAGCAGAATAGAAATGGATGGGAATAAGTAAGCCAACACTTCAACTCAAAATCAGAATCCTGACATTAAAGTCTTTACAAAAAGAAAGCTTGCTTACAAATATTTGCTTATTAGTTTGCTAAAGACAGGCATTACAGGGATAAAAACAAGACTGGAAATGATTCGTGAATATGCAAATGAATCTTTCGGGTTCCCTCTGAATAAGCACACATAAATAATACATTAGTTCTTTGTTAGTAATTCCATAACACCTTTAGAGTAATATATTAAATAAAATCAGATTAAATAGAATCAACACTGTATTCCTGTAATTGCTTGATTCCTAAAAGTTTCTTTTACTTATTTTTTTTTCAGACTTGTTGAGGACATCAGGTTGCTATTTTCCCTCTTAAGAAATCAGTAATAATCTATAAAAAAGTACCTCTAATTGATTATTTAAACTTCTAGCTTCAATAATATACGTGCACTTTCAGGACTGTATCTCCAGAAACCAGAATCTAATCTATTTTGTATAGTAATTTTTAGTTGAAAGTACGATTCCCCTTTGCTGGAAAGTTAAGGGACACCTCGTACGAGAACAAAGTTCCATAAGTGTCTAAAATTTTTTGGTTGAAATTAAGGTACTTATTTAGGACAGTGTTAGGTTTCAAGACAGGATTCAGCATTAGGTATATTTTCATTATAGGAATATGATGCAACTGTTCTACAATGAGGACCTTGTAGAAGATATATTAGCCAGTTTAATAATAAATTTATTTTTCAAATTATTGAACTAAAATCCTCTCTCTTTCGTTATGATATGGATCCACGGGACTTGCGCTATATTATTATTATCATTATTATTAATATGATTATTAATATTATTATTATTATTATTATTATTATTATTACTATTACTTGCTAAGCTACAACCCTAGCTGGAAAAGCAAGATGCTATAAGCCCGGGGGCTCCAACAGGAAAAAATAGCCCAGTGAGGAAAGGAAAAAGGAAAAATTAAATATTGTAAGAACAGTAACAACATTAAAATAAATATTTACTATATAAACTATAAAAAAAAAACTTTACCAAAACAAGTGGAAGAGAAATAAGATAGAATATTGTGCCCAAGTGTACCCTCAAGCAATTATAATATTATAATTCGTTATAAAGTAAAATCTAAGTAAAATAGAAGAAGGAAGAAATGAATTGGAAAAGGATATGTGGCAAGTCAGGCTAGGAGGAAGAAGGAAACACTGCACTGTGCACTATTTAATGTTCACTAAGGGTGCTTGCACTGTGCACTGTTTGATGTTCACTCTCCCTCCTAGGCTGGCAAGAGAACTCACCTCCTGGAAGTCCACAAGGCATGGGGTCACAGCAATAAAACCAACTACAAAGAGCTATTGGGTCTGCCCCAATCTCTTCACCTCCCTCTGTACTTCACTTTAACACTATCCCCTCTAATCCTTACGATCCTAATTCCCCCTCCCCTCCCCCACCTATCCTATCGCCTTTACTGTCGCTGTAGCTGTTGATACTGAGGGTGCTACCGCCTAATCTATGGTTATTAACAAGATATCATCCTTATATTTCGTGTGCAAAAGGATCATTTTCCAAGACACAGAAATCTCTAATTATTGGTCTTATGAAAATTCTGTTTAGATTTAGGGTATACAGTTCAAGTTCACCGTACTTTAAACCAAAAACAATATTATTATTATTATTATTATTATTATTATTATTATTATTATTATTATTATTATTATTAT
>NW_027171872.1:387500-392500 GCF_036898095.1 Palaemon carinicauda
ATCACCTAAGTTTTACTAATATTCATTTTCATTCCTACATTTCTGCTTTCTCTATTCAAATCTGCTATCATTTTTGTAATTCCATCCATGATTAACTAAACAGAACTAAGTCATCTGCAAATCTTATGATGTTAAGGTTTCCCCAATTAATGTTAATTCTTACATTTGCTTTTTCATACTTTGGCCCCCAACACGAAACAACGATCCTACGCCTCTGGTACATATAACAAGGCACAATTAATATAGGCTTGATATCTATAACTGGGTTTATGATTAGCTAAAAAAGTATTTGCTGCGGACATGAACATATTTTGGTTAAATTTAGGATTTTTAATTCCATGGGGAAGTTCCAACTCTTAGCTTTTAAAATAATGATATCTTCTCTATATATTTCTGTAATACATACTGTCTATATCCTACAAATGATTACCATAACTTCGAGCTTATATATTAAATGAAAAATAGTATTAATGGAATTATGATCTTGTGATGCACTTGTTGAAAAAAATATCATGAAAGCATGTGTTAGCAATCACACACTTCTCCAAATTTTAATAAAATCCGAGTGTTTCTACTTCATGTCAAAAGATGGCAGCAAGCATCCCTTATTCCATTCATGTGAATGATTCTATCCAATTGGAAAAGGCTGATAGCTTGATACCTATGCAAAAATATATGTGACAGTTATAAATTATATTCAGCTATAATTAAGTAGGCTATTTTAGGCTATTTTCAAACTAAAATGACGTCAGGGAAGGTTCCAGATTGCAAGGATTAAAGAGCTCTACACTTTGTTAATTTTCATGGTCAATAGATGGCCTTAGCAGTAGAGAACCAGATGGCTACTTATCCCAATCGTCCACTAATTATAATTTTAATTACTTCATTTCTGTTGCAAATCGCTGCAAAATTACAATAAAACAGACGCACATGAACTTGATGTTCCTTTTTATCTGACCACAACTTGATTCTTAGGAGATAACAAATTTCACAATAAATGTCACAGAAATATTCCACCAGCTAACAATCGTTAGGTCAATTACATATGGGGGGTCGGGGGTGGGGTGGCCAGATATGCCATATGTACAGAAATCAGTGGGACAATCAAGTAATTACGCTGTTATTTCATCCAGTTTTCAATTACCTTTTTATGAAACCAGAAGATAGTTAATATGGTACAGGGTATGACATGTATTATTTGTAAAAATACGTAGAATACCAATGTAGTTACGTTCCAAATGGCATAATTACACAGACTCCTCCTAGCTCCCTCCCATTTGTGGTAACGAGTTTTACTTTACAGCCAATAGATGGCAACAGATGCACCTTATCCCGACTAATATAGTCAATTATTTGAAAACCACGTGAGTCAAAAAAGTGAGGTAGGAAGGTAGAGGCTAGAGAATTGGTAGTTGGTAAATTGACCAACGATCGTTTTCTTATTAAGAATGAATATTTTTATCAGAAAATTGTGTGAATTTTTCAAATACTATCGAAAGCAACCAGAATTCATTTATAAAAGTGTTTAGCATTTCCCTTCTTCATCAGAACACATGGATGGTAGGTCATGTCCCCGTACAAGTGACAAAGGTAACAATCATCAGCATAGTTAAGGTTGGTGGGACGACTTTGGAACAGCGCTGCCAAATGAATTTTCTTGAATGGAGAATATCATTATTCATTACAGATTCAAATTATCTAAGGAGTATCAGTTATTTGCCAGAAGGTACATGGCTATGGTGTAATTTGATGTTATTATAATCAGCGTAATCAACAAAGAAAAATAGAATGAATAAGAAAAGGGTCACATTTCTGCGCCTGACTGCTTCATAAGGGCGTTCCAGAGAGTAAAGTCAGCTGTGGAATAAACCTTATTATCATTTCCTTAGTAAATGTATGCATGTTAGGAAAGCTGTTTCTTAGTTCAATATTGATTAAAAGAATCCATAAGTATTTAGTTTTATATATGTATATATATATATATATATATATATATATATATACGTATATACATATATATATATATATATATATATACGTATATACATACATACATATATATATATATATATATATATATATATATATATATATATATATATACGTATATACATACATATATATATATATATATATATATATATATATATATATATATATATATATATATAATGTGTGTGTATATAGCATTGATGTTTCCCTTATCAGTAACGGCTGCCTAAGTCAATGATAGGCCAATCGTGAATATAAATAAAAAATGATTCTGAGAGAGAGAGAGAGAGAGAGAGAGAGAGAGAGAGAGAGAGAGAGAGAGAGAGAGAGAGAGAGAGAGAGAGAGAGAGAGAGGCCACCTACAAGAAATTTTATGGTGATGATCTCTGCAAATTAATCGGAAGAGACAGAGTATACCTATAACTAGATGATCCAATGTTAACTTTTATACAGATGAAGTGTGGATGTTGTATTACACTATTAAAGATATAAGGCAATTATTTGATTTCAGTAGTTTTCTCCTCATCCAAACCCACCTTGTTACATTGTGCCATTGCTCCGCTTAGACGAGATGCAGTGTCACCACTAGGCTCCAGAAACAAGAAGAGCCAATGTTAACTTTTATATAGTGAGGTGTGGATGTTGCATTAAGCTATTAAAGATATATGGCAATTATTTGATTTCATTAGTTTTCTCCTCATCCAAAGCCACCCTGTTACGTTGTGCCTTTGCTCCACTTAGCCGAGAGGCTGTGTCGCCCCTAGGCTCCAGAAACAAGAAGAGCCAATGTTAACATTTATACAGGTAAAGTGTGGATGTTGCATTAAGCTATCAAAGATATAAAGAAATTATTTGATTTCTGTAGTTTTCTCCTCATCCAAAGCCACCTTCTTACGTTGTGTCATTGCTCCACTTAGCCGAGAGGCTGTGTAACCCCCAGGCTCCAGAAACCTTACGGTGCCAATAAAGGAGGAGAGTATGACACATCTCACATTCCCTACAGGGAAGTCGCAAATTCTATGATTGACACGAACAAAACCGGATTTCCCCTGAGAGTTTAATGTTAAAATCTCTATTCTATAATTGCTAGGCTGTCTTGCATTTTTGAAGTTTTTAATAGTTTATATATCAAAGATCTAATCTAATGTTGTTACTGTTCTGATTTTTTTTCCTATTGTTTATTATTTCTTATGTAGTTTATTTCATTATTTTCGTTTCTTACTAGGCTATTTTTCCTTGTCTTGCTTTTCCAACCAGGGTTATATCTTAGCTTGTTATAATAATAATAATAATAATAATAATAATAATAATAATAATAATAATAATACCTATTCAACTATTCAACAGTAAAAAAATCCAATGTAAATGTATCTCCCTTACTTATAAGTACGTTTTGTTTCAACAAGATATTAAAAAAAAAAAAAAAAAAAAAAAAAAAAAAAAAAAAAAAATTCTCAACATCACAAAATATGTTACATTTTTGTTATGACATTAATGACAAAACTCAAAGGAAATTATCTTTCGCTCACTAAGCAAACGTCTCTCTCTCTCTCTCTCTCTCTCTCTCTCTCTCTCTCTCTCTCTCTCTCTCCGACGCCGTCACTCGTAATATGCATATCATGGAAACTTCAGATGTAAATTATAAAATAAAAAAAAGTTAGGAGCCTGGAAACCTTGGGACATTTTTTTCTTTTTTTTGCTTGTGTTTATCAAGGATAATCTTTTGGTATGAAAACTGCAATGTTATAGTAAGAAAACTTTGTAATTCTCACCGCCCCCCACCCCCTTTCCCACCATGTTTTTATAAGAATGGTTTAACATGTAGATTGAATCGGAAAAACTTCTCATGCGAGCTTTGTATTCGAATCAAGTTCCAGGTAATTGGAGATCGTGTTTAAATGGTAATAGGTCGGAGATTATGAAGTAAGGGCTTTCTCTCTCTCTCTCTCTCTCTCTCTCTCTCTCTCTCTCTCTCTCTCTCTCTCTCTCTGCCTGGTTTTAGGGGTTTTAAACCACTCTTGTTTTTGAGGAAACAGAGCTTCTTGCCTGATTGGGCGATGGGTATAACATTCTAAGAGTAAGAAATTAGAAATCTGCTGTTAACATATGCGGGTATAATCAAAATTAATAGGCTACAAAAATATGATAACTAGATATAAGAACAGCTTTGAATATGGACACAAATTTATTAAAATTCTACATTCCCAATATTATTGCGAAACGATTTTGGTAACAAATTTTCTGATGTGCTTCCGTGATTATAGACACCTGTGTAGATAGAGGTATACATCGTCTAATTATAATAAGATAAATCAAAGAATCACTTTCATGGTGTCCTCACTTTAGGTACTTGAATTTTTAATACTATGTTTTAAATTATGTGAATTACATTCTCATAAAGCATGCCAATTAGTTTTTTTCTCCGCATTTCCTTTCTTCACTGGGCTACTTTCCCTGATTGAGCCCCTGGGTTTATAGCATCCTACTTTTCCAACTAGGGCTGTAGCTAAGCAAGTAATAATAATAATAATAATAATAATAATAATAATAATAATAATAATAATGATAATAATAATAATAACAAAAAATATAATAATAATAATAATAATAATAATAATAATAATAATAATAATAATAATAATAATAATAATAATCTCTGCAAAAACTATTATTCCAGTCGAGGCAGCAAAGAGAATATTACAACCTTCAACGTACTTATGTGCTATTGTGACCTCTGTGTACTTTGCGTAGCATTTTACTGCAACAGTCAACAGTTGCACCAAATTTGATCTAATGTTCGTAAGATGATCTTCATTAACGGAATTCACAACACATCCTAGAAGAATATTACTAAGTTTGTGAAAACAAATATTTTTCTGTAAATGGGATTCAGTAATTACTTCCACTGTCTTGAATTAGAGTTTTCTTGCTTGGGGGTACACTCGGCACCCTATTGTCTTATTTCTCTTCCTCTTGTTTTTTTTTTTATAGTTTTTATAGTTTATATA
>NW_027171872.1:405000-415000 GCF_036898095.1 Palaemon carinicauda
ACTTACTTTTGGAATGTTGTACAAAATCTTTATTTCTGTTATGAAAGCTGACCCTTAAAATAGCTATTTTTGTAAAGATGAAAAGCTACTTTAGTAATGAAATAAAAAAATCGCCATTTCCGAAGGGAAAGTACATTATGGAAAATAATCCTTCCATACATATGAAATAGCTATTTTCATGGAGATGAAAAACTATTTTGTAATGCAATACAAAATCATCAGTTGACTCAATTCTGAAGGGAAAGTAAGTTATGGAAGGTAAACCTCCTATACAGATGAAAACCCTCTTTTTGTAAAGACAAAAAAATCCACTATTTTCATATTTTGTTTACAGTTGCTGCGCCTTCCAAACGTTAACACTAAACAAAAGTTTCAGGAAATCTATCGGTATCCAATGCTCCTAAGGCTACAAAGGCTTGTGCTGTAAATCCTCTCCCTCAGCAAGGAGGTCCTTGTCCCCCAGCCCCCTTCCAATAACCCTACATCTTCCCCCAACCTTCCCCGCTTCACGACCCTAAGGGATTCTGGCTTTCCTAGGAGGATTATTTTCCTCCAAGTGGCTTTCGAATCCCAATGCACGTCTTCCCTAAGTAATAATAAAACGCTTATAGATATATAAAGGTATCGGGGCCGATACGGTAACGTCCCTATCTGGTGAACGCCAGACTGAGGTTCAAGTCCTGCTCAAAACTAATTAGTTTCTTTAGTCGCTGTAACCTCACTATTCTTGTGAGGTCACCATTCTTGAGGTAAGTTATACAGGATTCAATACTTATAAGATACGCTACAACACTTATAATCAACGTTCAAACATGTTGAGCCTATAGGTCTATCTGCTGAGTCATCGGCAGCCATTGCCTGGCCCTCCTCGCTCCTCGGTTCGGTAGAGAACGGGCTTAATATGGTAAGTCTCTAGGAGACTTGGGCATTGTCCTGCTTGATGGTGCAATGTCACCGTCCCTTGCCTCTGCCATTCATGAGTGGCCTTTAAACCTCTCCCGCTACACGGCCTTAGGGGATGTGGCTTTCGAATCCCAATGCACTTTCTTCCTGTTGGAGACCTTGGCCTTATAGCATCCTGATTTTCCAACTAGTGTTGTAACTTAGAAGTAATAATAATAATAATAATAATAATAATAATAATAATAATAATAATAATAATAATAATAATGATAATAATAATAAAACGCTTATAGACAAATAAAAGATTGATGACAACCTCCCAAAAATCTTATTCCAGCCCCCCACCCCAAGGGAAGAGTTAAATAGTAACATCACTCCTATCTCATTTCCCATGCGGAATTAAAGCTGCAGAAATATCTTAAAAATTATGCTAAAAAGTAATGGAATTGTAATAGGAAGAATATGAACAGAGAGTTGAACAATGGGAATGTAATTTTAAGAACGGTTAAATAAATCCCATGTAGATGAAAAGAGAAAAGCTTTTTAAAATGGTTGTATAACGAGATTTAGACCAACAAAGAAAGTTTGAAGATTGCAAATAATTAAAGACATAAATAAGATCAGGGGGAAATAAACGAAAAGTGAATATAAAAGCATATGAAGATAATACAAAGGAAAAGAAAAAAAATAGAAATTAGGCCAGGTATCAAAATAGGTGAAAATAGGAATTCTTGTAGGCATTCTTGTAGGCATTCTTGTAGCAGTTGTAAAACATAAATATAAAAAAAAAAAAAAATCCAGGAAAGAATTTTATAGCAGAATCCCAATCTGTATTTTCAACATACGAAATAATGATAAAATTTTGAGAAATAATAAAAATGAATGAAATGGAAAAATTAGAAATATCAATAATCAATGAAAGTGAAACATGGAGGGTAATGCTATGGATCTTACCAACATGAAACGTTTTAAACCTTCAAATATCCATATATCTCTATCTTGTTTATTGTCTGGGGTAATATGATGTAATCAAATTTGAAACTTTCGTATGGAAAATGCTTTATAGGTAAATCAATATGAAATGTGCATGAATATATGATGTGCTCATACAACTACAAGTTCGTGTATGAGGAATATTTATAGATTATTTTAACATTTATAGAGATTATAAAAAATAGGTTGTGAATATGCATAAAAAAATCGTCATCCAATTAATTAGTATTTCCAATTAAAAGCAAAATAAAATACAAAGGACTTTAAACAAACGAAAATTATATATTGAAACCATGAAATTGTAATTTGAAATGACAGAGAAAATCTTTTCGTTTAATTTTTCCAAAAAAAAAAAAAAAAATAGAATACATCGAACTTTAAACAAATGAAAATTATATAATGAAACCATGAATTATAATTTGGAAATGACTGTGAAAATCTATTCGTTTACGAAATTGTCCCATTCACGAAATCTTTCGTTCACAATTCCAAACATTTCGTGTGACATGGGCTCTCCCTTATGTTGACAGCCCGTCAAAGTGTGGGAAGAAACTTTTGTGTCACTTAATCGTCTTGCTTCAATCAAACGAATTACATATACCAAATCAGCCCAGAGTTTTTGTTGTTGAACGGTGTAATAAAAAACACGAAGTTTGTCTACAATTTTGTTAATAGAATTAGCACTAAAATAAAAATCAACTTCAGGTCTTTTTGAGCTGTGTAATAGAAAACATAAATTTTGTCTATCCTTTTAATAGAATTAGCCAAAAAGAAAAAAAAAGTATGGAACTTGGTTATATGATTCATATAGGTTATAAAATCTGTGATATAAGAAAAAAAATATAGATAACTTTTACAAGATTTTAGCAAAAAAAAAAATGAGGAAAATTATTATATGATTCATATAGATTATAAAAATTGTGATATAAGAAAATATATAAATAACTTTTAAAATATGATCGATAAAATATGTTTTTATAAATAGTTTAAGAATGCTAAATGACAACTAATTCTTTGCATCGTTGAAATAATTTCCTTTTAATGTTTTTATAGAACAGAGTGAAATAAATACTTCAGTAATCTGAAGCAAACACTTCCCCCCAAAAAAAAATTGAAAGAGAGAGAGAGAGAGAGAGAGAGAGAGAGAGAGAGAGAGAGAGAGAGAGAGAGAGAGAGAGAGAGAGAGAGAGAGTGTGTTTGTATACGGAAACGTAGAAAAAAAAATTCATATCAACACTGGCCACAGAACGTTATATACTTCGCTCTGAGGCTTCAAAACAATCGTATACAAATTCAATTGGAGGCTGTTTAGGGGGTTAGGACAAGGAGAGCGAAGTGAAGGGGATAGGAGGGTGTCGTGCGCGTGTGTCTGTGCCACATCCCTCTGCCAACTAGGGCCAGCCCCATGAGCTAAAACAGCGAAGGGACGACAGACCGGAGCAGCCAGTCAGTCACGTCAGTGTACTGGTGACATTGTCTGGGGTCACATCTCAGTCGGCGCTCTCTGAGTTTGACTCGTGTGTTACGGAGGGGAAACAGGGCTTACTAATACCGCACTATTAAATACGTGTTGGATCGACGTTTACAGGGGAGATATTTTTTTACGTAAATAAGGGAGGTGAATTACTGTCATTGGTATATACGAAAAATAAAATGTGATTTTATCTGAGATACAGAAGCTCATTACGACAGCTATATAAGCGATCTGGTTATCCATGCTTGTGGAAAGGAATATATCTAACTAATTAAAAACACGAAAATTGCTAGAAAGAGAATTGATTTTTCGTATGATGAAGGAAAAAATGTCATTAACATAAATTAAAAGATGAATAACATCAAATCCTATCCATAGAATCACGAAAAGTTACAAGAGAAGTAACTAAAAAAAATTACTGGGATAGAAATTATTCGATGACCACTTCAACTGTTGCACATTTATCCGCCATGGTAAGTGATTAAATCCTAACGTATATGATTAGTCAAATTTCCCATTGTGATACTGTTTAAAAAAAAATATGTTCCGGGTCTTTGATCAAAGATACAATATATAATGCCATTTCCAGTCTGAATTGAATTAGACATGAAAGGGATATTCTGAAAACCATGGCATATCGAAAAAAAAGATACAGTTCAACCTTTGAAACAGGAAATTATGAAGGTTTTTTTCTTTCAGGCTTCCAGGAATTGTCTTTGATTACTTATATTTTTTTTCGTAAATCTTAATAATTAATGATTACCCTAATCACAATGACTTTCAATTAGTTTTAATTGCTTTGATTTCATAAAGGGGACTAGAGCAACGTAGAGCAAATATGAACACGAGATATTAAGAGATATTTTATGCAAATATTCGTTTTGGCAATAAATACAAATAAGTTCATATTTATATACGTATATAAACCCAGTTACTGAATAATTAAGAAATCAATCATGGACTATCATACTTATATGCTGAATACACAGACAGACACAGAGACATACAAACATATGTATATATATAATTTTTACACACACACACACACACACACATATATATATATATATATATATATATATATATATATATATATACATATATATGTATATATATATATGTATATATGTATATACACATACATACACACACACATATATATATATATATATATATATATATATATATATATATATATATATGTATATATATATATATTTGTCCACATGTCTTAGATCACGTAAACCTGTTAAAGCACCAGTAACAGCTTTTAAAGGAAATTTTGGAAATCGTCAGAATTTTATTTTCTTATTTGTTTGTATATAAAAAATCAAATAGTGTTATCCATCAGATATTTTCTCTCTCATAAAACAAGTGCAATTGTCATGAACTTTCAGTGCTATGAGTGAACGAACCGTAAGAACTTATGAAAAGGAACTGTGTGTATATATATGTATATATATATATATATATATATATATATATATATATATATATATATATATATATGTGTGTGTGTGTGTGTATGTATATATATATATATATATATATATATATATATATATATATATATATATAAATATATATATATATATATATATATATATATATATATATATCTATATATATATATATATATATACAAATGTAAAGTTTTGTAGACGTAACCTACTTAAGATACAGGAGCCAAATTAGTTAAGTCCAAGTTAATAACAAAATATCTTTACCTGACCTAACAATATAAAACCTTGAACCATGGCATGATTTTGAGACAGTTTGAATATATTTATTTTGCAAGTTCTCTTCATCCTATTGAATTTGGAGGTCATACTTTGAGATTATGGAACACTTGTACTCTGATTCTGGAACGAGGGTAATGATGAGATGTTATTAGACGTTGGGTAATTATTGACACATCTGAATATTTTGGATCATGGTATTTTGCGTCTTTTACAAGGGTTATTACAAGGATCTTAAAATTGCGTATAACGCACATTTTTAATGCCGAGTGTTTTTTTTAGCTAGAGACAACGATTAATCTATTTCTTAAGATTAACTATCGAGTGTTTGGAATTTATTCCGAAAATAACAGTGTTATTACATATGACGAGTCCTCTATACACAACAGCGGTATTAATGTACTCGTTTTCTAATATAAAAAAAAATCGGAGGATTAATTGTTAGAAAATATATAGGGCAAAGTGCATGATCAGATTTAAATGAATAAATGAAAAGTCTGTAGTATTTCTCCTATTCTTGTTTTTTTTTTCCAGTCTGAATTGAATTAGACATGAAAGGGATATTCTGAAAACCATGGCATATCGAAAAAAAGATACAGTTCAACCTTTGAAACAGGAAATTATGAAGGTTTTTTTCTTTCAGGCTCCCAGGAATTGTCTTTGATTACTTATATTTTTTTCGTAAATCTTAATAATTAATGATTACCCTAATCACAATGACTTTCAATTAGTTTTAATTGCTTTGATTTCATTCATAAAGGGGACTAGAGCAACGTAGAGCAAATATGAACACGAGACATTAAGAGATATTTTATGCAAATATTCGTTTTGGCAATAAATACAAATAAGTTCATATTTATATACGTATATAAACCCAGTTACTGAATAATTAAGAAATCAATCATGGACTATCATACTTATATGCTGAATACACAGACAGACACAAAGACATACAAACATATGTATATATAATTTTTACATATATATATATATATATATATATATATATATATATATATATATATGTATGTATATATATATATATATATATATATATATATATACATATATATACACATATATATACATATATATATATATATATATATATATATATATATATGTATGTAAATATGCATATATATACATATATATACATATGTAATATATACATATATATCTATACATATATATATATATATATATATATATATATATATATATATATATATATATATATATATATGTATGTATATATATATATATATATATATATATATATATATATATATATACATATATATACACATATATATACCTATATATATATATATATATATATATATATATATATATATATACATATACAATATATATATATATATATATATATATACATATAAAATATATATAAATATATATATATATATATATATATATATATATATATATATATATATATATATATATATATTTGTCCTTATGTCTTAGATCACGTAAACCTGTTAAAGCACCAGTAACAGCTTTTAAAGGAAATTTTGGAAATCGTCAGAATTTTATTTTCTTATTTGTTTGTATATAAAAAATCAAATAGTGTTATCCATCAGATATTTTCTCTCTCATAAAACAAGTACAATTGTCATGAACTTTCAGTGCTATGAGTGAACGAACTGTAAGAACTTATGAAAAGGAACTGTTGGTGTATATATATGTATATATATATATATATATATATATATATATATATATATATATATATATATATATATGTGTGTGTGTATGTGTATATATATATATATATATATATATATATATATATATATATATATATAAATATATATATATATATATACAAATGTAAAGTTTTGTAAACGTAACCTACTTAAAATACAGGAGCCAAATTAGTTAAGTCCAAGTTAATAACAAAATATCTTTACCTGACCTAACAATATAAAACCTTGAACCATGGCATGATTTTGAGACAGTTTGAATATATTTATTTTGCAAGTTCTCTTCATCCTATTGAATTTGGAGGTCATACTTTGAGATTATGGAACACTTGTACTCTGATTCTGGAACGAGGGTAATGATGAGATGTTATTAGACGTTGGGTAATTATTGACACATCTGAATATTTTGGATCATGGTATTTTGCGTCTTTTACAAGGGTTATTACAAGGATCTTAAAATTGCGTATAACGCACATTTTTAATGCCGAGTGTTTTTTTTAGCTAGAGACAACGATTAATCTATTTCTTAAGATTAACTATCGAGTGTTTGGAATTTATTCCGAAAATAACAGTGTTATTACATATGACGAGTCCTCTATACACAACAGCGGTATTAATGTACGCGTTTTCTAATATAAAAAAAAATCGGAGGATTAATTGTTAGAAAATATATAGGGCAAAGTGCATGATCAGATTTAAATGAATAAATGAAAAGTCTGTAGTATTTCTCCTATTTTTTTTTTTTATATATATATATATATATAGTTCATATAGGCTATGAAAGATTTAATTTTGTGTTGTAACTGCCCTTGAAATATTTGGTTTTAATTATTCATTACTTCTCTTGTAGTTTATTTGTTTCCTTTACTCACTGGGCTATTTTCCACTTTTGAAACCCTTTGTGCCTATAGCATCCTGGTTTTCCAACTAGGGTTGTAGCTTAGTTTGTGATAATAATGATAATAATAATAATAATAATAATAATCCAACTATGTGACGTAAATGAGCGGTTGAAATGTTCAAAAAGAATTTAGATTAATGATGACAACTGATTATATTTGAGAATGCTTGGGTTGCATATATACTGTTTAGAGTTTGGAATTGACATCAGCATAAATTAGTTCTGGCTTTAGTCAGAAAACATAAAAACAATGGGTGTGATATAAAGCTTTACTTGAAACTCAAAACTATACAAGGATAATTGTTAGTGTTTCATGCAAATTACATTCAAGTGTATAGGAATAATTGTAAACGTTTGTTACGAGTAGTAATTATAGTTCTTCGATGAGATGATAACACAGATTCCTTTAGGGTAATAATAGAATCTCAATAGGACAAATAATGAAAATTATCACAGATAAGTAAATCTACCAATGAAATTTCCGCAATCTAACCCCCAGCCGCACAAAGATATAATAAAAACTTTAGTATTATTATTATCATTATCATTATTATTGTTATTATTATTATTGTTATGTTTACTATTTTTATTAGTATTACTATTACTAGCTAAGCTACTACCATAGTTGGAAAAGCAAGATGCTGTAAGCCCAAGGGATCGAACAGGTAAAAATAGCCAAGGGAGGAAAGGAAATAAGGAAACAAATAAAATCTAAAAGAAGTAATAAACAATTAAAATGAAATATTTCAAAAACATTAAAAACATCAAAAAAAGATATTCCATATATAAACTATATAAGGACTTATGTCAGCCTGTTCAACAAAAACATTTGTCGCAAGTTTGAAATTTTGAAGTTCTACTGATTCAACTACCCGATTAGGAAGATCATTCCACAACTTGGTCACAGTTGGAATAAGACTTCGATTATTGGATTATTATGAAACCTTGATTATTGGCCTTTTATAATAAAAGGTGATAATATGCAATCCACAGAAATAATAGTGAGTTTAAGTACAAAAAATAGTATATGAATCTGGAATACCATTTTTTTTTTTTTTTTTTTTTTTTTTTACGATTGTTCTTGAAGCTTAATAATTATGTAGTTTCCTCAACAGCCTTTTCCACTAAAACTAAAACCATTATTCATTTATTTTTAGCATGGTTTAAAGACATAAACAAAGACACTGGTTAAAACTCCTGTCATTATGTAAATCTGAATATGTAGCAACTGCTTCGTACCTCAAGAATAATCGATTAAAAGCTCTCACGAAGACCTTTTCAATTAAAGCCAATTTGTTATAGTTTGGGTGTTTTTAAAAGATTCTTCCCTTTTTCCAATTATGACTTAGTCACCCATGGCAGTGAAAGAGTTAAAGAATAAATGGTATCTTTTACCTGAACCTGATAATTTCTTGACTTTAATTGACACACCCCAGCCCCAGTAGGTTATTATCCCTTTGATTGATAACGCCTCAAAAATGACTCAGCAGTGAAATCCAAGTCCCTCATCATAGCGCAAACAACATACAAGATAAGACTTTACAACATTCGTCTTCATAAAGCTAAATACGCTATCTTTCCCTTCATACAAAAAGTTACAGATAAAGTATTTGGTAATTACTGGATATGAAATACACCCTCCTTGGTCCTAGCTTGGTTGGAGAGGGGGCTTGGGTGCTGATCATATGTACATATGGTCAGTCTCTAAGGCATTGTCCTGCTCGATAGGGACATGTCACTGTCCTTTGCCTCTTCCATTCATGAGTGGCATTTTAATCTTTAAAATTGTTACAAATATGATAAAACTTCATTTCCTGAAACATCCACATTCATGGCTTAGCATTCTGGAATCCCCCCCCCCCCCCCCCCCCCCCACAGAACATTACATTAGCAAAAAATTATTTGGAAACTTCCTCAAAATAAGATTTCTACGACTCTAAGCAGCTTCTGTTCATTATCGCCTATCAATACTGAATCATCGGTCACTGTCACCATTTGGAAACCCTTGTCTTTTTTCATAATATTTTACCTTTCAAACCTATCCTTTGACTTTTCTCATCACACCAGCTATGCAAATATCAAAGCCATCAAATAAATAAAAAAGAAGATTTGTCATCCCTTTTACAATAACCCATTTGCTTTTACTTATTCTAAAATAAGTTATTGTTTGCCTATAGAACCTTCAAGTTACTCACACCATATTACCTTATAAGCTCGGTGTCTTCTTTTTTATCACTTAATTTCAAAGGCTTTCATCTCC
>NW_027171872.1:417500-428087 GCF_036898095.1 Palaemon carinicauda
TATATATATATATATATATATATATATATATATATATATATATATATATGACATATCTATTTTGATGTTATTACTGTTTTTAAGAATGATTTATTGTTAATTTATTCTCATCATTTATTTATTTCCTTATTTATTTTCCTCACTGGGCTATTTTTTACTGTTGGAGACATTGGGCTTATAACATCCTACTTTCCCTACTAGGGTTATAGCTTGGCTAGTAATAATAATAATAATAATGATAATAATAATAATAATGAAGTTCCGCTTAATCAACAGGTAGAAGAAAAAGACTTTTCTTTAATTAAAAATTGATAAAAGTAGTGCATTCCTGGGAACTGACACAAACTTATAATTGCAGTAATTACGAATGCTGACAAAAGAACTCTTTTCCGAATGTAAAAAAAAAGATGTGCGAATTGGATGTAGCTAATTAAAAGGCAAAAACATTGCTAATGATCATAAACTGGATAGTTGGAAGAGGAGGACATTTCCATCATCTGGTCGAGTAAAAACAGTAATTCAGGGGAATGGGTAAATTAGCCTTTGGTTAAAGTTCTTTAAATGAGAATAAGCATAGTTTATTAAAAGATCAACAGAAAGCTTCTACTTTACAGAAATTACCAACAGAAAAGACGAATCTTATTTTTTACCAATACAAAAATACAATAGACTAAGACATTTATTCATATATACATACATATATATATATATATATATATATATATATATATATATATATATATATATATATATATATGTATATGTGTGTGTGTGTGTGTGTGTGTTTGTGTGTATGTTACAAAGAGCTATCATAGGAAAACAAATCATGCCAATACACTTACAATGAGGTATGATGATGAACTATGCAAATGTATTGAATGAACGTAAAAAGAAGTGAAATGACCAGTATCTAGAAAAAAAGTCACAACACTTTCCATTATTTCTAAATACAAGGAAGATGAACAAAAATTGCATGGTGAAACATGAAACCTGGTTAGGTAAGTAATGGCAGGAAGACGAGGGTAAATATAATGAGTTTATTTATTTTTTTTCTTTCTTTTTTTTTGGGTGTTGGCAACACTTAATTAAAAAGGGTCATGTGATATTGTCATACTGTATGAGTGATTAAATTTTTTTGCTCTATCTGTGTAAAATTGGGTATTTATTTCGGGAAACTCTATTGTTAAAAGAGCATGACTTTTTTTTTTGGGGGGGGGGGGCACGATATTTTTACTCCTATAACTGTTCATTTTACCATGGCTTTATCATACTTCTTTCGGTATATATATATATATATATATATATATATATATATATATATATATATATACATATATATATGTATATATATATATACATATATATACATATATATATATATATATATATATATATATATATGTATATATATATATATATATATATGTGTATATACATATATATATGTATATATATAAATATGTATATATATATACATATATATATATATATATATATATATATATATATATATATATACATATTGGAAAGGGACCATCAACAAAAGAATAGTGAAAAAAAAGAAAAAAAAATACCGACATATATATTTATGAATATATATATATACATATATATATACATATACATATATATATATATATATATATATATATATATATATATATATATACACGCATATAAAGTATGCATATATACGTATGTATGCATATATGTATATAAATAAAAACGTATGAATGGTTTTTTATCTTTTAACTTGCGGGAAATTTCTTGATATATTGCTTCATAGGGCAATGCAACTTTCCCTTACCTCTGACATTCATGACCTGCTTTTAAAGCATTTAAAACCTTCAAAATTCTATTTTCATACATGATATCAAGTACTGATATTTCACATCGCTTTGCTAAGTTCGTTCAATTGTGCAGTCAGTTTTGGAATCAGTAACCATGTCACTCTAAATGAATCTAACCAATCGTCAACTCATCAGTAATGACGCTGTTATTTCTGATTTTGTTATTACGTTCGCCAAATATGCCTGGTAATGTCATGCTGATGATGGTGATTTCAATAGTCATAACAGTCTAAAATCTCCCATTGAGTAGATTTCAAATTCGGTTCCTAACGACAGATATAATTTCTTCTGTTTCATTTACATAATCGTGCATTGTCCTGTTTCTGAAAGTGAACACCATTAACATAATAGGCGTCGTTAGTATAAATTTTATCATTTATGAATTGAGAACAGTCATAGAGGAAGTTAATATGACTGTACATATTAATAAATACAAGCCAGAAGTAGTTACTGCTAAGTATGTCATTGTTAGATAAGGACATGTCTCTTTTTATAGTTTGTATATGAAAGATCTGGTTTAATGTTGTTACTGTTATTGAGATATTCTATTTTAATTGTTCTTTACTTCTCATATACTTTATTTCTTTCTTTATTTCTTTTCCTCTCTGGGCTATTTTTTCCTTTTGGAATCTTTGGTTCCTTTACTCACTAGGCTATTATTTCCTACTGGAGCCCTTGGGCTTATAACATACTGCTTTTCCATCAAGACTTGTTGCTTAGCTAATAATAATAATAATAATAATAATAATAATAATAATAATAATAATAATAATAATAATAATAATTCGACTTTTACATTGTGGCAACTGTACCAATATAACAATTTGTAAGAGATTGCTGTCGAAAAAACAACATTTACAAACAATTTATAAACAATAAAACGGAAATGAGCCAAAATAAACTGTTTTACACACATCAATTTATCTATTTTAAATAATAGTACAAATCATGTGCATTATTAAAATCTCTATCAGTTACATATCAAAAAGCCTTCAAAACAACGAACTGACATTTGAAGTATTCTGAAGAATTCATAAGCAGGATGTCAGAAAGAAAGTGAATTTCATAAGGTGATATCAAATCTAAACAAAATGCTTTCATATGATATGAGAGAGAGAGAGAGAGAGAGAGAGAGAGAGAGAGAGAGAGAGAGAGAGAGAGAGAGAGAGAGTATTTGAATATTGAGTAGAAACGTGATTATAAGATTTAGTAAGATACCAGATGAAGGAAGGGGAAAATTGTAAACCATGATATTATCTCCCATCAAACAACAAAAATGTTAAGGAGACAGTTAAAGTAAGAATGTGGCAGTATTCGGCATTTGATTTTAAAGGAAATGTTTCAATGTAGATTCAGCTAAATATTCGTGGACAGATGCAAAGAAAAGCAGGATTTGCAATTGAGAGGGACCGGGATCCAACAAGAAGGATTTCAGATTGGTTGAGTTAACATTATATATATATATATGAAAAATATCAGGTGCCTTATTTGTATGAATATGCATAGGATAGAAAAAAGAATCGTCTAATATAAGAAACTTCCGGAACAATAAATAAATTTACAATATAAATAACATATTTAAGTATCTTGGAATCATATAACATAAATCAATTAAAATGAATGTTTAGAATTATAAAACAATCACCATAATAAAATAAAAAATATGCTTCATGCGTGAACTAGTTTTGTTTGGTTTTTCATATCTAACCAATTCATGAAAAATTGTCTTCGATGCAAATAAAATCGATTTGATTCAATAACGGCGATAAGAGATCGTATCAGGTGTAAAGTAGCTGCTAACAACTTATAACAAACGAGAAAGTACAGAAAGTATTCAACTTACAACCTTAATAGCGGCCAATAAGTTGCTTGTAAGTCAAATTTTACTACATTTTGCCCTAGGGTAAGCTTCAGTCACATGCCTACGATTTTCAGAAACAAAAGTCATCAAAGAGTACATTTCAAATCACAATTGTCGTCTTGCTTACTGCATTAAATCATTTAATTAGTGTTATCATAGAAACAAGATCTGAGATCTATAATTTTACTTGAATTTGGGTTTATATATCCGAATATTTGTAAGCTGAGGATCTTCTTAACAAAACTGAATGTGATTATTCCTCATGTTACAAATGTCGTCTTGGTTACTGCATTAAATTATATGATATTGTTTTATCACAGTATTTCATTATAAACATCTGAAACCACATCTGAGATTTATGATTTTGCTTGGACTTGTGTTTATATCTCCAAATATTTGTAAGTCGAGGACATTCTTATTAACAAAACTGAATAAGATTATTCCTCAAGAGATAACAGAGAAAACTATCTAATGAAACCATCAGAAATGACTTAAGCTAAGTTGTAAATCCCAAAGAAGGGATTATTATTATTATTATTATTATTATCATTATTATTACTATTATTATTATTATTATTATTATTATTATTATTATTACTAGCAAAGCTACAACCCTAGTTGGAAAAGCAAGATGTTATAAGCACAAGGGCTCGAACAGGGAAAAATAGCCCCGTGAGGAGAGGAAATAAGGAAATAAATAAAGGATGAGAACAAATTAACAATAAATCATTCTAAAAACAGTAACAACGCCAAAACAGATATGTCATATATAAACTATAAAAAGACCTACGTCAGCCTGTTCAATAAAATAATGAAATAAGAAAAGAAACAACGAAAGAATCCAAGATTTATGATATCCAAATGACACAGAAAACACGAGTTTAATTCCTGCAACATTACCTCAAGTGAAATACTATTTGATTTTCGTCAGATCGTCCCAAAAGTCATTTTAATGCCTTGACGTGAGGCGAATGAGGGCTTAAATAGCCGAGTCATCCAGCAATTCAGCCAAACTGGAAATTGGGTAAGAACTTTTGCCTGCCCGGTTTAAAGCGCTGAGAACCAGCGTGCCTGCCCAAGGCGAGGAGTTAGAACAATACGCTTACTCATTTATTTCTTGCCGGAAAATACACGGTTGGTAAAGAAAGAGAGAGAGAGAGAGAGAGAGAGAGAGAGAGAGAGAGAGAGAGAGAGAGAGAGAGATTATTATTTGATAAATTTATTACGCCCAAAGACGTCAAACAAAGTTACATATTGGCAGTAACATACAGTACATCAGAAATCAACAGAAAAAAAGAATTACAGCATTGAACCATCAGTATATCAGTTACAAAAATAACATATATGAGATCGTATTCCATTATCACAACAACTGCAACAGAAAGTTTAGCAGCCACCAAAGTGTGAATGACGGGTCAAAATTACGTTTAGGGGGTCATCTTTGAGTAAATATTGACAGGTTTGAAGTAAAATTTGTCCTTGAGGTAACAGATTCCTGACAGTGGGCAATGAAGGCAGTAGTGTTCAAGGTTATTGTCATTAGCAAGGTTACACAGTTTACACGAGGTGTAGTGTGGTATATCTAGTGTCTGTCCAACCTGCCACACAGGACGATAGCCCAACCTTATCCTGGCACTTACGACATTATGCCTACGCACCATGAGTCCACGTCACCAGTACTTGTGACGGCTCTGCAGAAAGTTATCATGATGTTGTATAGAAACACTAGTGCCCCTCTCTGCATCCCTACGCTGTACTGTAAAGGCAAAAGCTGCTGAATATATTCTATGTTTAAGGCAGCGAAGTGAGGGCTTAACATTTCTGTCATCAAGGTCCAGCGTGCAGGCAGCTTTAGCAAGACTGTCCACCATGTCATTCCCAGCAAGCCCAATATGGGAGGGCATCCACATGAAGAAAAAGACAAGCGAGGCATTGTAAGCAGCAGCGAGTTGACACAATATGTCTCGCACAACACGGCCACAGCTGGGCCTAGAAGATGTCAGTGCCTGGAGTGCAGATTTGGAGTCACAGATCACCAATCCATTCCTATTTCTTCTAACAAGTGGAGTTACTGCATCCCATATACCTTGAAGTTCGCAATAAGTGGAAGTGGATGAGTTTGGCAACCTGCGACCATTCCACCCACCCTCAAGAGATTCTAAAGTGGGGGAGAACATAGCACATGCTGCACTTCCATCTGCCTGTACTGAGCCATCAACGTAGATGTGGTGTCCTGCAGGAACTGAAATTGACACTTTGGATATTATTTCCAAAACCAGCTGCTTCTGCAGAATGGTATGGGCATCTTTAGAGGTTGATGTGAAAGTGACAGCAGGAATAGGAACTCGCCATGGTGGTAAATCTTGGATGCCTGCTTGCTTAGGTACACCGATATCAAGGTGTCGAAGATTTTCACATACTGCTCTAACTAGGTTATGGCCCCCTGGCCGGAGTTGAGGTCTTGGTGCATCTTCGTCAAGTGATGCTCTGAGGACAGCAGAGAAATTTGGAATAAATTGTGGAGAGTGTAGACATTTAACAGAAAACAAAGTTACATTGGCATAAATTCTCTCTATTAATGGAGGTAACATGAGTTTGTTCTGCATGTTGACTATTTGAGTGGAAGGAGGGTATCCTAGGATAAACCTCATTACTCTATTTTGGAACAGTTCTAGAGGTTGTAACGCATGTCTGGGTAATTGAATTAAAGCAGGAGATAAATAGTCAACAACTGATCTTAGGAAGAGGATACAGAGGGCTCTAGCCACGGGGATATATATACCTGTGGCCCTGGTGGCAAGCCACTTGATGGGAGTGAAGCGAGGCTCCAGTCGATCAAGAAGGTTTTTCACCAAAGGGTGGATTCGTTGTCGTGCAGGTATAGCAGGGGTGATCCTGACTGGTGCACCTAGATATGTATACTATGTGCAGTGAAGTATAATATTCCCACCCATAATGAACACTGACAGGTCTCGGAGATTCCACTCAGAGAAGATTCTGCTTTTTTCTGGGGAGAGTATGAGGCCACAGGAGGTACAGGACCTGTAGAAGTCTTGAAGGACACGCTGAAGGTCTCGAGGGGTAGTGGAGTGGATGCAGACATCATCAGCATAGCAGGTTACAGTGGTTCCAGGGATAGCACGGAGGAGAGACAGTACATAGTGCATAAGTATATTAAAAAGAAATGGGCTCAATGCACCACCCTGAGGTGTGCCAAGCTCAAAATTTTCATAGGAGCTACATGCACCCTTCAAGAAAACACGTGATTTTCTGTTACTGAGATAACCGTTTATCCACTTCAGAAGGTTTCCTCTGACACCAAATTCGACAAGCTGATCAAGAATCATATCCCTGTTGGCTATATCAAAAGCACTTTTGAGGTCAAGGAAAGCAACTACACTGTTGGAGGACAATCGGGAGTAGAGTTCAGCTAAACAGTGATGAGTATTCCTCTGTGGAAGAAAGCCATACAAATAGGGAGAAAGTTTTTCTTGTAACCGGTACATTAGCCTGGTTAGTAATATACGCTCAAACACCTTACTAAACATGAGGTGAGGGAGATAGGCCAGTATTTATCAGTTCCAGGCTTTGGGATAGGAATAATTGTGCTAACGATCCAGGCTGCAGGTACATAACCATGTTGGTAGCAAAGATTATACAATTGTAGAAGAGAATTTCCAGGAACCTTCTGGAGGAGACGAAGCACTTCATAAGTAAGCCCAGCATCTCCAGGAGCAGAATTTTTATTTCCCATAACAGCACGTCGTAGCTCATCCTCGGTGATCAGCTCTTTGTCCTCCTCGTCTGATTCCAACAATGCAGCCATCAGACGAAGGTTGCGTAAATTGCTCTGGGAAGAAGGTGCTACTTAGATTAGTACAGGGAGATTACTGGACCGTGACTGGGTTGCTTGTGGACTGTGATGAAGTGCACATGTGGTTTTTTTTCTTGACAGTCCTTTTGATGAGGTGTCACATGGTCCCAACGCTAGTCTGGTGGTTAATTAGGTCAGTGTATTTATACCATGACTCAGTGTAGACACACTTCTGGAGAGCAACTAAATCATCCCTCGCCTGCAATATTGAAGTAGATGATTAGGTGTCGGTTGTGTCTGAAAGGCAAGGCCAGCATCGGCTGCAACTCTCTCTGCTTGCTTAATGCGTTGATCCAAGGCCCAAGCATGGGCAACAAGATGACTTTTAATGTGAGGTCTGGCAATATATAGTTGATAGAAGTCATGGGTAGCTTTTATCAAAGAATTATACAGGTATTCTGGAGCGTGTTTATCAAAGGTAGGTAGGACAGAGGAGATATATGAAACATATGTTGGGCAGTATTTGGGTGGAATGGTGATGCGGGTACGATGATAGGGGTCACTTGGATGAGTCTGTATTGCGTACTGTAGACATAAGGCAACATGGTCAGAAAAGAGCAAGGGAACAGAGTGACAGGATACATGTGATGTCACGACCCCAGATGTAAGGATATGATCAAGAGTGCCCCACCCCCCTCCCCCTGGATGTGTGTGGCACCACCTGTATCCCAACGGGTTAAATGGTAACGATAGATGTAGTTGAGCAGAGGAACTTCACTGCGGTTGGGAATCAGAGAGACATCACTTAGATCTGGGTGTCTGGCATTGAAATCACCCATGTAGATCATGCCAAGGTATGTAGGTGTAGGAAGTGCTAAGAAGTTAATTAAGCCAGGGGCAGAGTAAACATTGCATAATCGAATATGACCATCACCTATCTTAACCTATAAAAGTTGGAAGGCCATGTTAATATCTGCTGATGAGCGAAGGAGTTGATGAGGGAGAATAGAGTGGATGTAAGTAATAAGACCATTCTTGACATGATGTACATATGAAACATAACCGGAGAGTGTTGGAGCTTCATCACCTGGCTGAGCACCGCCAGGGAAGGCTTCTTGAATAAATATTACTTGTGGGTGATGGCGATAAACATATGCCCTGAGTGCAGTGAATCTGAAGTATTGTCTGATTCCAAGGGCATTCCATGAAAGGACATGTAGTTGCATGAGTCTAGCGAAGTTTACCCTTAACGCTGCGAGAGACAGGTCGAGCATGTACCGGAGAAGCAGTACTGTTAGATGGTGCACCAAGTGTAGGAAGCTGAGCTGGCAGGAGGCCACTGACCTTTTCAAGACAAGAGGCAACAGTATCTAGCTTCTCAGTAAGTGAGGCAACAGAGGTTATGAGAACTTGTTGTGCTTTGACTAGTGTGTCGAGGTTACTTGCAATGATAGCCTGCTCAACGATCAAGCATCGAAACGTGCATCAATAGCATCAAAGCGTGTCGTTAGTGCTGTACAGTGCGATTCCAAGGCAGCAACAGCCTTACGAAGCTTTGAAATTTCAGCTGATTCAGGAGGGCATATCGAGAAGGTTGACACTGGTTGTGGTGTAGGTGTCAGTGGGAGTGACTACGTGGCAATGCGCGACCGTCTGGAACATCCATGCCAAACATTAACTCCTGCTTCACCATAACGAGGGCATTTGATGATGATTCTGACAATGAGGTGGAAGCATCAGTAACAGGTTTACGGTATAGACAGGTGCGTGTGGAATGGGCTGCAGCACACCAGGCACACTTAGGTGAGGGAGAGCAATATCGGGAGATATGGCCAGTACCCCAGCAGTTGAAACAGTTGGGCTGATCATCCTTCATCCTGCGTAATTCACAAGGAGGGAGGCAAGGGAGGAAGGAAAACTCATAAACAGATGGTGGTGGTTCTATTAGACTCCATGTGATGACAATGCGATTAATAGGGTTCCCATTTTGAAGAAATCTTCGTGCACTGTATACACCAGGGAGTTCTTTAGTAAGGTTAGGGTCTGCTTCAATAAGGTAACGAGTAATGAGATATGTTAAATACTTACGGGGTCTGTTTATTGAATCTTGAATATCCAGGCTTATGGACAGAAATTCACCACCCTTCACCCTGCCAATAATGTCCTCACGACTCCTTGCAATATATACAAATTTAGATGTGATAGCAGACATCTTCACCTCTGCCAGCTCCTTATCAAGATTGAAGGTTTTGTTTACTTCGGTCAGCCCTCGTAGTTTAGTGTCAGTGCTAAAATTTTCTTTGAAGACCAACCTAGCATATTCATCACGGGGAGCAAAAGCTGGGGTAGCAGAGGAAGCACGTCGGGTAGGGGGGTGAGGCAGAGTGACATCACTCTTTTGTCTAGTGAAAGACTCTTGACATTTGGATGTTTTAGCAGCAGGAGACTGTGGAGCACTGCTAGTATCTGATCCATAATCCACTGGGCGCTTCATGGGGGTATTAGCAACAGTACTGGAGGGCTTATGAGGGAAGAGAATGTGTGAGTGATGGGCCAATGAGTCATATCTACATCCTCATCATCAGTCAGGTGCAGATCATTTTCAACCTCAGAAACAGAGGCAGGTCCGAGTAATCCATTATTAGTGAAGCCGCAGCCCTTTCACGTCACACATACACTGCGCATGCGCGAACTGAGGCGCCGCCAACCGAGTGGGTATGCCCCGGGGTATGAGTTTTTATATCGTAACTACAGACTAGTATAAAAGTCCTATATACACACTGTTGTTACTAAAGTGGTCACTGAGTCTTCCTGTAACTTATAGAACACGGTGAAAGGTGTAGTATCGCTAGAACTTGCACAAAAACTCATTATAAAGAGAGCTCATACAAAGCCTGTTAACAAACCGAGAGCCTCAGTCTGATCCAGAGAGTGAGGAGAGAGAGAGAGAGAGAGAGAGAGAGAGAGAGAGAAAGTGAGAGAGAGAGAATTGGCAGTTTTGAGTTATACCTTGTCTTTTAGTGTTTTCTCGTCATGTACATGTGTGGGTTATTCATGCCGTA
>NW_027171873.1:0-92500 GCF_036898095.1 Palaemon carinicauda
ATTCATATTTGCAAACACGGTTCATCATCTCAGGCCTGCACGCTGCCCGATACTGATCTCACCCGTACTGTGCTCCTCTAGTTTGGAAGGGCATGAATGTTTAATGTTTCTTAGGGACATTTTTTGCCTATTCAGCTGTCAGATTTCTTTTGTTCCTCCCATTCTGCCTGAATCCTCCCAGCAAGGTTAATTTTTGCCATTCAAAATAGGTTTCTCAGTATTGGTCCTTGCACATCCTAATCTTTCACCTGTCCCTTTGCTAATTTGAATAATCCTTCTTTTCCTCTGCTGTGCTGAAGGCTTTCCTGTACATGTTGATTCAACACTACAGTATGTCCCTCTTCCTATATGTTCCTGCCCAGATGCCTTTTATTGGCAACTTTCAGCAAACTTTTGAAGGCAAAAATATATTTTTCTATCTGAAAACATTACCAATCTTCTTTTTGTTGAAACCTGAAATTAGAGAGACAAAACTTAAGTCTGTTGTAGCTCCACAGAAGTAATTTCCATGCTGAGAGAGAACTCATGATTGAAGCAAACTTGGCTGCGTACTGACAATTTCCTTAGAGTTTAGTCAGTTGAGTTCGTAGGCCATGTAATGAAGAGCATTGCTCTTTCCTTCATCATTTTTATCGAGAAATAAGAACCTGCTTTTCTGGAGGAATCATCAGTTTTTATCCTTTGGCTGGTTCTTCCCGAGTCGGTCAAATGATTGTGAGCCTGACATTTCAGTTTTCTCCCTTGGCTGTGATCCAAAACTTGTCTCCATAAGCCAGTTTAAGGTCAATAGGAGGGAATAAGAGGACTGTCCTTTCCCATAGAGAGTTGTCTGCTCTCCTTTGTTAGGAGGGAGTAACAGAGGTCACTCGCTGAGTGATTCCTTCGTATTTCATCAGGCAGAACGTGAGCCTGGTGTGACAGCTACGGCTGTGGCATCAGTTACAGGTACTGTACTCCAGCCACCAGTCGCTATCACTCTAGGTCAATAAAAGGTCTGTCTGCCTCGTCTCCCATTGACGAGTCTCGTAGGCCTTAACTCTTCCAGGTTATTGCCACTTCATGCCTTTGGGCACAACAAGGCTCTTAGAGCTTTGTGAAGCCAAGCTTTTCGGGACCTGTGCCTAACGAGGAAGAAACAGCTAGTCTTCAAGTCTAGCACAGCGTTTTTCGTTCCCATCCGAGGGGATGACATAAGGCTATTCACCAACGTTCTTTTCGGTGGTAGGAGTACTAAGAGGAGAGGCGAAGGTTTGTGAGACCCTCACCTCGTGCGAGACTCTCGCCTCGCCTTAATACCCTTGGCAGGTTTGTGAGACCCTCGCCTTAGCACAAATGGCGGGTTTGTGAAACCCTTCTCGCTAGCGCTATACTGTACTGTAGTAGCGTACGCTACTGGGCTTAATCGTAAAGGAGATTCAATGCTGGCGGTTTCTAATTCTCTTGGGCGCTTGCAGAGCTTTGCGGATGCTCGCCAGCATTTGCTAGTATCAGATGGCGTTCACGAACACTTGCAAGCGTTTGTGGATGATCGCCAATGTTTGCTAGTATCAGATGGCGTTCACGAACACTTGCAAGCGTTTGTGGATGATCGCCAGCGTTTGTGGACACACGCCAGCACTTGCTGGCAAGCCTATACGAACCTGCCTAGTGTTTGTGTTCTTGGCATTCTGAGATGACAAATCCCTCGTGCAAGACTTCGCTTCTTCATGGATAACTCTCATCCCTGAGAAGTTTTGCACAACTGCAGGCGTTCATTAAAACTCTATAAAAGGCTGAAACGAACTCC
Source organism: Palaemon carinicauda (assembly GCF_036898095.1). NCBI lineage: Eukaryota > Metazoa > Arthropoda > Malacostraca > Decapoda > Palaemonidae > Palaemon > Palaemon carinicauda. The sequence goes on from NW_027171873.1 coordinate 1,787, forward strand.
TGTGGTGCATGTGCTCTCGCCATGGCAAAACCTCAGGATTATTGCCCCAAATACGGTTTACTACCCAGGGCTTGAGGTAGCTGTATGCGTCAGTGTTCCCCTGGACACAACGAGTTCTCGTTAGACGTCGAGTTTCGGGAAGTATAATCCTTCTGGGTTATTTTTTTCGGCTTTGTTGCCCTACGAAATCAAGAGCTCTTTGGAACACAAGCGCAACGAGCTTGTGATATACAGTATACCCTTATAAGGTTATTATTTCAAGCCTTTGTTCCCAAGGGATAGGTATTAGCTTCTGCTTATGTTTACGAACGATAGCAAGCCCTGCCCATAAGGTGTACAGACAAACATTGTCAGCTTCTCATTAAGTTTATGAACGATAGCATGCCCCGTACACAAGGTGGCCAGACAAAGGTTTCAGCTCTCATTACATTTACGAACGTTAGTAAGCCCCACTCATAACGCAGGTAGGCAAACCAATGGAGCTATGATTGCTACACTAGCTGTATGTTTTGTTTTCCTGGGTGCATGTGCTCACATCTTAAAAATACTAAAAATTCCTTGGGCAATAATGTTGCGATTCATCGCACATACATTATTCCTGCAAGCGGGCTGAGACTTTTCAAATGTTTACATGCAGGCAAAAAGGTTACACGTGGGGCTGCAGACGGGCATGTGCATATGCGGGCCAGCGAATTTTTTGCCGACGAGTTCTATATACCATCTTACAATTAGAACTCAGTTCTAATAAATCATTAGTGTTAATGGCTATATACCATACTGGAAACCAGCTTATATACTGTATTACTCTTCTTCGTTCGCGTAACCAGACATACTGGATATGCTGTCTACTTTCATCCCAGGTAGTTCCTATCTAACTTTTATTGGAGGTCTTGGTTTTAAAAAATTCTGAAAGTTCACATAAGTAAATTTGTATCCTGAAAGGGAACATTCAAAACTTATACCAGTTTTACCGATCAGAGACAAAGAAATACAAATGTTTTTGTCGTTCATTGGAAGGAGGAGGTCTCAGTTAAAAACATTTATCAATGTTTTCCAACTGAGTTCCGGATGCAATTCATAATTTGGGTTACGCCTGTATGATCGTCCGTATCCCTGGTCTGTGTTAAGTGTCCATAGATGGACTTATACATACATACATACATTACCTGTCCAACAAAAGATTGAAGACGTGTCAATCTTACCTTTCGGAAGTAGTTGTATGCGATTGATTGTTACCGACCGGTCTCTTGCCTGAAAGCGATCGCTAAGGAGATTCGCTGTAATAACATCTTACTCACGGAGTACTGTCGACCCTGGTTTACCGATTATAACATATTTATCCCGCCAAGTCTCATTGGTGGCAGATGGAGCAAGATCCTCCTCCCCTTCATAGCAGATGTGTGTAACTGGTTGCACATCTTGACATCAACTTGAGATGTTACTTGCTACGCAATCTCTAGACCCCTTAAGAGGAGCCAAGGAGAATTGACTTTTCGCCTGAGGATCAAGGTCGTTTGTTCCACTCAATGGAACTTGCTAACCCTTAGGGGGTGCAATAGGCACAATCCTTAGGTATGGTTTAACATCCTACTGGGTATTGGTTGACCAGGTAGTCCAGAGCCCTTCCCAGTTTCCGATGATCGGGTTGGTGGTGGGGGGGGGATTTTTTCTCACAGGTAAACTGCAGGAACAACCTGTCCCTGGCAGTCTTAATAGCCTTTTATGAAGGAATGCCTCCTCCTGTAGGAGTGCATAACGCTACTCACCAGGCTGCTACGGGAGACAGGTCGTAAGAAAATACCCTGGTCTATCTACTTGGGTGTGAACACAGACTCTAGTTTTGCAAGGAAATCTTGTGCAGTGTTGCGTATCCATTCACCGAGTAAGGTGGGCCGAGAAACTCGTCTACTTGACTAAGAGAGGCGTCTCACTTCTGCTACATGTAGTGTTCTCTTCAGGGCGAGTCTTTCCATCAAGACCCTCACACACAAGAAGCAAGGTCCAGAATAAAGGCGAGTTCTACGTCGTGATACCTGGGCGAGCTGAGAAAGGCATGCACCGTTAGATCTGTTGACTTTGAGAACTGGGAAAGGTGCACAAATCAGTGCACAGTTCCAACTCTCACCTTGCAGTTGGGCGAACTGGAACGAGCATCCTCTACCAGTTTTTGCCCCATGATCATGGACACACTCCTCGCAAGTGCACACAGGTAACAATTAACTGCAAGAGCTGAGAAAGGCTCGCTTTTCCAGCCATCACCATGGAAGTACACACTCCCAGCAGGACAAATGAGAAGAGGTGTGCAAGCCAGGGCACCTTACCAGCCTTTGCCTTGCCAAAGCTCACCCTTGCAAAGAGGAATGGCATGTAGCATCCCCTTCACAGACCAACCATCTTCAGACTGTTCCACCTTTGTTCGAGACCACACTTAGCAAGGTCTTTCTGTTAGGGGATCAAGTACCTGCAGAGCTTTCTCTCAAGAGACAAATTGCTAGCACCAGTGGCAAAATGGCTGGGACATCTATCATTTCTCGAGAAGTTAGTTCCTATTGGCCGTCTCCACATACGATCTCTATAGTGACAGCTGATGACCTTCTGGTCTTTGCACAAAGACCCACCGAGTACCCTAGTGCCAGTGGGACCCAGACAGAAGAGAGACCTGAGTTGGTGGATGTCGGACACCAAACTCCTCAGAGGAGCAGATCCTCTCTCTCTTCCCCTAGACATGAGTCTTTTTGTAGTTTATATGTGACATATTTGTTTTTGACGTTGTTAATAGTTTATATATGACATATCTGTTATGACGTTGTTACTTTTTTTAGAATGATTTACTGTTAATTTGTTCTCTTCAGTTATTTATTTCCTTATTTCCTTTCCTCACTGGGCTATTTTTCCCTATTGGAGCCCCTGGGCTTATAGCATCTTGCTTTTCCAATTAGGGTTGTAGCTTGGATAGTAATAATAATAATAATAATAATAATAATTTGTTGCTCTTCACAGACACATTAAAAGAAGGGGGGACTCATCTGTTACACCGGACCTCATCCAGACTCTGTCCAAATCCGAAAGGCGGTGCCACAAAACCTCCTGGAAATGAGGGCAGCCTATCTGACCCTCAGGTACCTTCATCACCTCCTTTCAGGGCATTATGTAGTGCTGATGAGTGTCAACACTACAGTAGTGTTCCACTCAAACAAACAAGGAGAGACCTTTACACAGTATCTATATCTGCTAGCTGTGAAAATCCTAAGGTGGATGGAAGAAAATTTGGTAGCCTTAACAACCCACTTTATCCGGGGCAAGAAGAATGTGCTTGCGGACAGTCTGAACAGGAGGACTCAGATAGTTGGCTCTGAATGGACAATCAAACTGTACTTGACGTCGGAAACTTCTGGTGTACCACTCACCAGTACCGGAACCATAAGCGTTCAAGCAGGATGCTTTTCAACACCCTTGGGACAGGATGGATGTCTATGCGTTCCCCTCCTTCTGCCTAGTAAGGAGGGTATTGAACAGGGTAAGGGCATCGCAAAATCTAGCAAAGACCCTGGGATCTGCTGTGGCAACATAGAGAATGGTTTCTGGACCCTCTATATCTGCTCACAGAGGTACCAAGAGAGTTCCCTCTACTTTCCGAGCTTCTCAGACTACCTCACATGGAGATTTTCCACCAAGCGATACCATCGCTAGGTTTTCACATCTGGAGGCGATCCAGCAACTACTCGCAAGAGGGGCTTTTTGAAGCTGGTTGCTATGCGCATGGCAAGATACCTCAGTGAGTCGTCGTCTATGGTGTATCAGGCGAAGTGGTCCGTCTTTTGTAGTGGAGGTTGACGGGGTATCTCTCCACTCAGAGCTGGTATTCCAGCAATAGCGGAGTTTTTACTGTTCCTCAGGGGGGGAAAAAACTCACTCAGTGTCGGTGGTGAAAGGCTTTTGTTCATCCTTGAACATTGTCTTCGAACTGAATCAAGTTAACATTTCTTCCTCGCCGGAATTGTCACTCCTCATATGGAACTTCGAGTGTTCTGGTCCTTAGTCGAAAGTTGGACCATCTCCTTGGAACATTGCCAGGGTCTTACGTTCACAGAAAGGAGTCCCTTATGAGCCTCCACGTCAAGCCTTGGATAAGGAAGTGACCTCAAAGACGGTTTTCTTTTCGCCCTGACCTCTGCAGGTAGAGTCAGCGAGCTACGTTGTCTTTCATACGTCATCACCCATTCGAGGGGATGGGTGGCAGGTCACACTCGGTTTCGTCCCTGAGTTTGTTGCAAAGACTAAACATCCGTCCCTAGCGAATCCTAGATTTGGGCCCTTTCGGATTGGGAGTCACTAAACAGTAACAGACGATACTGATCAACTGTTACTATGCCTTATAAGGAAGATGAGGTTATATCTAATAAGGATGAGAAGAGCTCGACCCCAGATCAAGAAGCTGTTCGTCAGCACGGGGAAGACCAAGAGGAGAATCACAGAGAACTCAATCTCCTCTTGGATCCGGCGAGTAATAGGAAAGGGCAAGGGCCTCAGACACCTCGACGTCAAGTAGATGTCCCCATGCCCATGATGTTAGGGCAGTAAGTACTTTTCTGGCATTCCGAAATAATTTTTCTGTTCAGCTGGTACTTCAAGCAGGCAGGTGGAAACGTCAAACAACATTCACCTCCCGCTACCTGCAAGAAATAACTGACAGGAGCCTAGACACATTCTCAATAGGTCCTTTGGTGGCTGCTCATAACGTGATCTAAACACTTCAGCTCCTTTGCCGGACAAGTACCAGTGGTTCGAGGGCAAAGGATTACCCGCGAAGTAAGTATAGGATGAATGTGGCAGTGACTAGGCACTTCCTACTTCATCTTCCCCTCTCTTGGGGCGCAGCATTTGGGGAACTCTGCACAGCTAACCTGCTTCTTCTGTTGGTGAGTTTCACGCTCTTTGGACAATCATATATACATGTATATATGTGGTATGCCTCCGTCCTTCTGTCAGGGGAAGGTGGAAAGAAATACCGTATATGTTAGTAGAGGCCACGGCCCGAATAACTATGATGTATGTTCCAAGAGATTGATTCCTTATTTGCCAGCCATGATTGCCCAGGCCGTTTTCCGACAAGGATAACGTGGTGCAGGATCCCTCAACTATACAGAGACTGTCCCGGGACAGTTGCCAGCCATTTGGTTTTGGACTTCCACCTAAAGGTGAGTCTCCAGAGTAATGAGCAGAAGTTTTGTATTTTGGAACAAATGACAAATTTGGAATTAATTTGTATTGTTTCCGTGCAATACAAACCTAGAGCTCTTTACACATACAGTACTGACCTGCCAGCAACAACACCCTGAAAGCCCTGCTGCAATTACAAAAGTGACGGTTAGTCGCTAGTGCTGGTGTGAGCGGGAAGGTTAACCTACCCCGCTCCCTGTCCCCACTAACTAGTGGTGGGTAGTTACACCCTGACAAAAAGCTTTTCGGCTGGTTTCAGCTTCACCAAAATAATACTCCATAGTAAAGAGCTCAAGGTTTTCATTGCTAGGAAAAAGACAAATTACTTCCAAACTTGTCATATTTAGTTAAGTGATTTTTATTATCATTATCATTATTATTATTACTTGCTAAGCTACAACCCTAGTTGGAAAAGCATGATGCTATAAGCCCAGGGGCTCCAACAGGAAAAATAGCTCAGTGAGGAAAGGGAACAAGGAAAAATTAAATATTTTAAGAAGAGCAACAATATTAAAATGAATATCACTTTATGAACTATAAAAACTTTAACAAAACAAGAGGAAGAGAAATAAGATATAAGATAGAACAGTGTGCCCGAGTGTACCCTCAAGTAAGAGAACTCTAACCCAAGACAGTGGAAGACCATGGTACAGAGGCTATGGCACTACCCAAAATTAGAGAACAATGGTTTGATTTTGGAGTGTCTCTCCTAGAAGAGCTGCTTACCATAGCTAAAGAGTCTCTTCTACCCTTACAAAGAGGAAAGTGGCCACTGAACAATTACAGTGCAGTAGTTAACTCCCTGGGAAAAGAAGAATTGTTTGGTAATCTCAGTGTTGTCAGGTGTAAGATGACAGAGAAGTCTGTTAAGAATAGGCCAGACTATTCGGTGTCTGTGTAGGTAAGGGGAAAGAACCGTAACCAGAGAGAAAGATCCAATGTAATACTGTCTGGCCAGTCAAAGGGCCCCATAACTTTCTAGCGGTAGTATTTCAATGGACGGCTGGTGCCCTGGCCAACCTACTACCTTCTATTGAATTGACATTGACCTGCAAATGTGTTAATCAGGCAATGATTGTACAGTGAACCCTCGCTACTTCGCGGTTCGACCATCGCGGATTTTTTCCATAACCCATATATATACAGTAATATATGTATATATATATATATATATATATATATATATATATATATATATATATATATATATATATATATATATATATATATATATATATATATATATATATATATATATATATATATGTATTTATGTATATATGTATGTATATATGTAGGTATGTATATGTGTATATATATAAATATATATATATACACACACATATATATATATATATATATATATATATATATATATATATATATATATATATATATATATATATATATATATATATATATATATATATATATATCTAAAGTAGGAAGATGTGATGTAGTTCTAAGGGAAAAAAGTATGGGAAATATGTCTGGGTAATAAGCAAAGCTCTACCTCCAGTTTGTTTCTTCATTATGATCAGAGATAAACGTAAACAAAACATTGGTTGCCATTTTTTATCGTGCTTTTTAGCGTGTTTAGGAAACGCATGATATAAAATCGCCTTTAATATTTGTGCCTGTTTTAGTTTAGGGTACTGTAGTACATGCATTAAGTGTTCTGTACATTAAAGGGTAGTTTGTTAACAGTACTACGTAAAAGGGAAGGTTTTAAAAGTCTGAATATACATGTTGAATAAATAGGTAAATATGGTGTCACTACTTCGCGGATTTTCACCTATCGCGGCCGCGTCTGGAACCTATCTACCGCGATAGACGAGGGTTCACTGTATTCTGAAAGTAATAACTTGATGTATTTTGGAAAATTTTGCTCTAGGTCTTTTGACGCTTTTTGAAAAGTAAAAAGATTTTTTCAATATTAATCTTACCCGATAATCATGTAGCTGTCAACTCTGTTGCCGACAGAAATCTACGGTCGGGATACGCCAGCGATCGCTATACAGGTGGGGGTGTACACAACAGCGCCATCTGTGGTCAGGTACTCCAGTACTTCTTGTCAATACCACCTCAATTTTTCCTCTGTCGTGCCTCCGGCTAGACCTACATGGATACGCTGTTGATTCTGGAGTTATTGTTCACGATTTGGTGATGTATTTGCTCTAGAGTTTAGCCTTCGCTATTCAGGAAGCTTTATCATTAGCTTAGCAAGTTTTTGGAATTAATTTGATTTAATTTTTTATTTAATTTTGGTGATGAAGAGAGTATGAACTCTCTTTCACTTTTAAATGGCCGACCCTTCCCTTAGACGGAAGTGTTGGTGTCGAAGAGAGTATAGACTCTCTTTCTTAATTTTGCTTAACAAAGTTATAAATTTATTTTATATCTCTCCGCCCTTTATAGGCCTCTTCGATTAACTTCCTTTTATTATAAACTTAAAATTAATTTTTATGTTTGTTTATATTCGACCTTTCCTAATAGGCGGTCTTTTCTTGGAACCGAAGTTAATTAACATTGAGCCCGTCATTTCGTTTTTACCTGTTAACATATTATGCTATTTTAATGTTTTTGAAAGAATTTCTTTGATAGTCTCGTACTGTTTTCAAAGTTGAACTAACGTTTTGTTTTGTCTCTGCAGTTGTTGACGTTCAGAACGTTCAACTTGCGCTCTATCGTTACGATAGAGAGAGAGTATTCACGGTTTCACGTTGCAGTAAGAGTAAACCGATTCTAGCGTTTTGTTCATTCTTTCTTAGCTTAAATGGTTTTAATTCTAATAAAGGAACTTTTTATTTGGGAAATCTTTCAGTTTTTTTCCTTTAACAATAATATGTTTTAACGATATATATAATTGGGCTCATCTCTCAGGTTCTAAGTCAAGAGAGAGAGAGAGAGATAGAGACGGAGGGAGAGAGAGGAGGATAAACGTTTCGTTCAAGCGGGTAACGTTGTTATCGTTTTTGCTCTTCTCCCTAGTCTCTTTAGGGGAAGAAGGTAAACGTTTCTAGAGTTTTATTCTTGTTCCCAGGCTTTATGCGGTGAGAGATTTTAAACGTAGTTTATTTGATCTAGTGTTTAGTCTTTTCCAGCCACTGAATTATTTATCTTTCATTATGTTTTTCTGTTACATTGTAATACTGTTTTCGCAATTACTAACTTTTAATGAAGGATAGAATTGCGTGTTTCAGGTACAAACCACTTAAAGTTTCGAGTAGTTGAAATAAGTGCAAACAGAAAATCAAAAGTGATAAAGTGATAAGCGCAAAGTGTTACAGTGTTGCGTTCGAGGGTTCGTCTGTTCGTGCCAGTTGTTCGCCTAGTCTGGGACCTCTTACAAGCTCCCAAGCCCAGGGGAGAAGTAACGTCGAAGGACTTATGGGTTCATCAGGCCTTGATCAACGAACAGACGTTTCCCTCCGTGGTTTCGGGTGTAACCAACTCACGTAGCCGACGTGATCACCCCACCCACACAAAGACGAGAGAGCCCATTTATTCCTCGTCTGCGGAAGAGGTTTCTCGCAGAAACCATGGACCAAATCTTGCAGCTTTTAAGTGCAAGTCGGTCCCTTCCGCGCAAGTCCAACTCCTAGGTGTAGCCATTAGCACTTGGTCAGTTCGGACTTGCTGCAGTACGACAACTGCACACCTCCCAGAGAGGCAAGGTGGTACCGCAACAGGCAGTAACTCCGTCTGTTGCCGCACCAGCTGTTTTAGACCTTCAGTCTCAACGGACAGTAGCTCCGTTTGTTGTTGTCTTTCATAGACCCTAGTGGTCTATGCTGCAGACAATGCAGTCTCAGCTTGCGGTTTTGATGCAGGAGTTTCAGGCAGAGAAGGTTAGCACACCTCCTCCTGCGAGCGCTCCTCCACCTCTGCGCAGTCCACCCTGCCAGACGTATGATGTTGAGGCTCCTCCTGCCTCCATGCGTGAGCTGCCGCATTGGGAGTTGCCAGGTACCAGCGCTATGCAGCAACCTCCTCTTACCTTGAGGCAGGAGCCTCTTGCTATGCGGCAACCTCCTCAACCCTTGAGGCAGAAGCCTCATGCGTTGCGGCAACCTCCTCCACCCATGAGGCAGGAGCCTCATGCGTTGCGGCAACCTCCTCCACCCATGAGGCAGCAGCCTCATGCTATGCGGCAACCTCCTCTACCCATGAGGCAGGAGCCTCATGCTATGAGGAGCCTCATGCTATGCGGCATCCTCCTCAACCCATGAGGCAGGAGCCTCATGCTATGCGGCAACCTCCTCTACCCATGAGGCAGGAGCCTCATGCTATGCGGCATCCTCCTCAAACCATGAGGCAGGAGCCTCATGCTATGCGGCATCCTCCTCAACCCATGAGGCAGGAGCCTCATGCTATGAGGAGCCTCATGCTATGCGGCATCCTCCTCAACCCATGAGGCAGGGACCTCATGCTATGAGGAGCCTCATGCTATGCGGCATCCTCCTCAACCCATGAGGCAGGAGCCTCATGCTATGCGGCAACCTCCTCTACCCATGAGGCAGGAGCCTCATGCTATGCGGCATCCTCCTCAACCCATGAGGCAGGAGCCTCATGCTATGAGGAGCCTCATGCTATGCGGCATCCTCCTCAAACCATGAGGCAGGAGCCTCATGCTATGCGGCAACCGCCTCAACCCATGAGGCAGGAGCCTCATACTATGCGGCATCCTCCTCAACGCATGCGGCATGAGCCTCATCCCTTGCAGCATGAGCCTCATCCCATGCAGCATGAGCCTCATACCATGCAGCATGAGCCTCATCCCATGCAGCATGAGCCTCATCCCATGCAGCATAAGCCGCACGCCATGCAACATGCTCTGCTTACCTTACAGCATGCTCTACATACAGCATGCTCTGCATACAGCATGCTCTGCATACCTTACCGCATGCTCCTCAGTCACACATCTTTGGTTGTTGCCAACTCACAAGACTGTCAAGCAGTTTCATAACGTTGCCTTCTGGTCTGCTGCTTTTGCACCAGTGAAACCCTCACTGAGAGAACTTAGCTTTTCTCGGATATGGTTCCTGTAGATGAGAAAGTGCTATTCTCCCTCCTTCTGATATTCCCTTGAGGACTCTGTCATTTGGAGAGGAGCCTTTAGCTGCTTAGCCTCCTATGGACTTTTATTTAAGCATAACATGCTTCCAGGGAGGGTAATGGTTCCACTTCAGTCGCTAACCCCGTCTGTTACCACACCTGCTCCCATAGACCTTGAGCTTTGTTGCAAGACATGCAGTCCAAGCTTAGTCCTTGTTAGAGGATTTTTTGTTTACGGAGTCAGTGTGTCACTGGGAAGACGTTCAACAACCAGCAGAAGTGACTTGTTGTGACGCAGTGCGGCAACCTCAGCAACCCGATAAGGAGTTGTCTGTACGACCCAGACAGTCTAGACAGTTTCGGGTTGTCGCTGTACTTCCTCGCTTCCCCATGGTTGACAGTTCACAGACTGTGCAGCAGTACCATGATCTTGTGTCCGGCTCCGTCAGACGACTGGCTTTTAAGAGCTCCCACAAGTCGTCGCTGTCTGGAGATTCTCAGATGGACTATGGATCTGACCAAGGAACTGGGCCTCCTGGTCAATTTTGAGGAGTCCCAGCTCGTCCCATCCCAGACCATTGTCTACCTGGGTATGGATCTTCAGAGTCGAGCTTTTCGGGCTTTTCCGTCGGCCCCAAGGATCTACCAAGCCCTAGAATGCATCCAGAGCATGCTGAGAAGGAACCGATGCTCAGTCAGGTAGTGGATGAGTCTAACAGGGACACTTTCATCGCTGGCCCTGTTCATCGAGTTAGGGAGACGCCACCTCCGCCCCCTTCAGTATCTTCTAGCTGCTCACTGGATAAAGGACATGACGCTAGAGACGGTCTCAGTTCCTGTTTCCGAAGAGAGGAGGTCTACTCTCACGTGGTGAAAGAACAGCTTTCTTCTCAAGGAAGTCTACCTTTGGCTGTTCAGAAACCCGACCGCCGTCTCTTCTCTGACGCATCAGACACGGGCTGGGGTGCGACTTTGGACGGACAGGAATGCTCGGGAACATGGAATCAGGAGCAAAGGACACTTCACATCAATTGCAAGGAGCTGTTGGCGGTTCATCTGGCCTTGATAAACTTCAAGTCCCTCCAGCTTAACAAGGTGGTGGAGGTGGACTCTGACAACACCACAGCCTTGGCTTACATCTCCAAGCAGGGAGGGACTCATTCGTGGAAGTTGTTCTAGATCGCAAGGGACCTCCTCATCTGGTCAAAAGATCGAAAGCTCACGCTGGTAACGAGGTTCATTCAGGGCGATATGAATGTCATGGCAGATCGCCTCAGCCGGAAGGGTCAGGTCATCCCCACAGAGTGGACCCTTCACAAGAATGTTTGCAGCAGACTTTGGGCCCTGTGGGGTCAGCCAACCATAGATCTGTTCGCTACCTCGATAACCTAGAGGCTCCCGTTGTATTGTTCTCCGATTCCAGACCCAGCAGCAGTTCACGTGGATGCTTTTCTGCTGGATTGGTTCCATCTCGACCTGTATGCATTCCCGCCGTTCAAGATTGTCAACAGGGTACTTCAGAAGTTCGCCTCTCGCAAAGGGACACGGCTGACGTTGGTTGGCTCCGCTCTGGCCCGCGAGAGAATGGTTCATAGAGGTACTGCAATGGCTGGTCGACATTCCCAGGACTCTTCCTCTAGGAGTGGACCTTCTACGTCTACCTCACGTAAAGAAGGTACACCCAAACCTCCACGCTCTTCGTCTGACTGCCTTCAGACTTTCGAAAGACTCTCAAGAGCTAGGGGCTTTTCGAAGGAGGCAGCCAGAGCGATTGCCAGAGCAAGGAGGACATCCACTCTCAGAGTCTATCAGTCTAAAGGGGAAGTCTTCCGAAGCTGGTACAAGGCCAATGCAGTTTCCTCAACCAGTACCACTGTAACCCAGATTGCTGACTTCCTGTTACATCTAAGGAACGTAAGATCCCTTTCAGCTCCTACGATCAAGGGTTACAGAAGTATGTTGGCAGCGGTTTTCCGCCACAGAGGCTTGGATCTTTCCACCAACAAAGATCTACAGGACCTCCTTAGGTCTTTTGAGACCTCAAAGGAACGTCAGTTGTCCACTCCAGGCTGGAATCTAGACGTGGTCCTAAGGTTCCTTATGTCATCAAGATTTGAACCTCTTCAATCAGCCTCTTTTAAGGATCTCACATTAAAAACTTTTTTCCTCGTGTGCTTGACAACAGCTAAAAGAGTAAGTGAGATCCACGCCTTCAGCAGGAACATAGTTTTCACATCTGAAACGGCTACATGTTCCTCGCAGCTCGGTTTTTTGCTAAAACGAGCTTCCTTCACGTCCTTGGCCTAAGTCGTTCGAGATCCCAAGCCTGTCCAACTTGGTGGGGAACGAACTGGAGAGAGTACTTTGCCCAGTTAGAGCTCTTAGGTACTATCTAAAAAGGTCATAACCTTTACGAGGACAATCAGAAGCCTTATGGTGTGCTATCAAGAAGCCTTCTCTTCCAAGGTCTAAGAACTCAGTTTCTTACTAATTCAGGCTCCTGATTAGGGAAGCACATTCTCATCTGAAGGAAGAAGACCTTGCTTTGCTGAAGGTAAGGACACATGAAGTGAGAGCTGTGGCTACTTCAGTGGCCTTCAAACAGAACCGTTCTCTGCAGAGTGTTATGGATGCAACCTATTGGAGAAGCAAGTCAGTGTTCGCATCATTCTATCTCAAAGATGCCCAGTCTCTTTACGAGAACTGCTACACCCTGGGACCATTCGTAGCAACGAATGCAGTAGTAGGCGGGGGCTCAGCCACTACATTCCCATAATCCCATAACCTTTTTAACCTTTCTCTTGAATACTTTTTATGGGTTGTACGGTCGGCTAAGAAGCCTTCCACATCCTTGTTGATTTGGCGGGTGGTCAATTCTTTCTTGAGAAGCGCCGAGGTTAAAGGTTGTGATGAGGTCCTTTAGTATGGGTTGCAGCCCTTTATACTTCAGCACCTAAGAGTCGTTCAGCATCCTAAGAGGACCGCTACGCTCAGTAAGGAAGACGTACTTAATAAAGGCAGAGTTATGGTTCAAGTCGTCTTCCTTACCAGGTACTTATTTATTTTATGTTATTTTTGAATAACTAATAAAATAAAATACGGGATACTTAGCTTCTTTGTTAACATGTATGCTGGTCTCCACCCACCACCCTGGGTGTGAATCAGCTACATGATTATCGGGTAAGATTAATATTGAAAAATGTTATTTTCATTAGTAAAATAAATTTTTGAATATACTTACCCGATAATCATGATTTAATTGACCCACCCTTCCTCCCCATAGAGAACCAGTGGACCGAGGAAAAAATTGAGGTGGTATTGACAAGAAGTACTGGAGTACCTGACCACAGATGGCGCTGTTGTGTACACCCCCACCTGTATAGCGATCGCTGGCGTATCCCGACCGTAGATTTCTGTCGGCAACAGAGTTGACAGCTACATGATTATCGGGTAAGTATATTCAAAAATCTATTTTACTAATGAAAATAACATTTTACTACTCTATTGAGAAGTATTATTTTGATACAGTATTCCGTTATGAGAAGTCAAACAATTGAATTTTTCTCCTGATACTTTTGTTTCATTTCAGGCGGATCAACTTTGCACACAAATTGATCGAGATCGAGATGAAGCACATCATGTCGTCCATCGGCAATGACTTAAGTCAGTTCGTCATGCACTTGCAGCATGTAAAGGTAAGTCATTAGACTAACTAGAATTATTTTAATTTGATAAAAAGGTTTTAATCGATGATATATTGTACAATGTGATGCCATAAAACCTTTGTTTTATCGTACACTGATTATGCATGGTAAGGTGTGTGACACCGTAGCTTGATAGTTTCTTGTAGTGACTGCCACTTCACCATCCTTGTGAGCTAAGGAGTGGGGATTAGGTCTAATTACTGAGTCATCAGCAACCATTGCCTGGCCCCAGTTGTGTCCAATTGTTGGATTATATTATTTTCATATAAAAAAAAGACTTGCGACAACCCACGTGTTAAATTTAATCAGATATTTAAGTGATTTAAATAATACAGATGTTCTAGTCTCAAGTAAAACTTATTGAGTGTTGTCATCTTATGATTTATTTTGATATATTTTAATTTTAGAGAAAGGTGACTTTACCTACATTTATTGTGAAGTGTAGCATAGCAGATATTTTGTAGACCATTAAATAGAATAGTTAATAGATTTTGATTAATTAGTAAGACTATCGTATTAACCTTTGAGATAGCAAGAGATTGAAATACTCCTAATCTGATATTTCATTCCAGGCTGACCAGCTGAAATCGAAAGTGGGAAGAAAAGCATTCGTTCCGGCCCCAACTTGTGACCTGGATTTTGGTCCTCAGAGACCTGGGTTTGGGCTACCCCTTAACCCCTCCCTTGCACAGTGTTCCATAAGAAAAATTGACAAGATGCAAATTTTCTAAGGCCAGAGATACTTTGCAACGGTGACCATTTTAGTCTTAAACATGTAAGCCGTAGGGACTGTGACTTATAGTCTACGAGCCCCACCCAGAGACCAGCCCCGGGCAGTATGGAACGAACGAAATGAAGAATGAGGTGTAGGCGTACATCAGCGTGTATCCAAGTCTTTTCGTCATTTGGATTCTGAGCATGTGAAGGTAAGGCATTGATATAACTGGAATTATGGTATTGTTATCAATTTGTTCCTACACAAATACAAATCCTCGTCATTTGTATGAGCAAGCTCTTGACTCACTTATTACCTCCGCCAATGATGTAATGAAATTGAGTCGGTTTATTTATTTATTTATTTGTCTGTGGACAGGATTACGTCAAATCTACTTGATGAATTTTAACAAAATTTTCTCCCCAGGTAGAACTTAGGCCATTGATAACTTCATTAACTATTGGAGATGATCCGGTACCGGATCCAGATTTTAGATCCGGATTTGCATTTTTCAATATTAAACTTAGCCGGTGATCATATAGCTGTCAGCTCTGCTGCCCGACAGAAAAACCTAAGGACAAAATACGCCAGCGATCGCTATACAGGTGGGGGTGTACATCAACTGCGCCATCTGTCGAGCAGGTACTCAAGTACTCCATGTCAACACAGAACCAATTTTCTCTCTGTCGTGCCACTGGCAAGACCTACTAAATACGCTGTTACTAACTGGATTTGTTTTCACAACTATTTGGTGAAGTACACTATTCTAGTTTTGAGCTTTCGCTATGCAGGGGTTTTATCTTCATCTCAAAACTTGAACTCGTTTTGGATAGATTTAATTATGGTGACAAAGAGAGTATGGACTCTCTTTCACTTTTAAATGGCCGACCCTTCCCTTAGACGGAAGTGTGTTTAGGTTTTTAGTAATTTTGCTTAACACGTTATAGATCTATATATTTTATATCTCTCCGCCTTTATTAGGCCTCTTCGATTAACTTTCCATTTATTATAAACATATAAAATAAATTTTTTATGTTTTGTTTATTTGCGACCTTTCCTGATAGAGGCGGTCCTTACTTGGAACCGAAGTTAATGAACGTTGAGTCCGTTATATCGTATTTAGCCTTTAAAGAATTTAAAACTTTTTAAATTTAATGTTTTATGAAAGAATTTCTTTGATAGTCTCGTACTGTTTTCAAAGATGAACTAATGTCTAGTTAGACTACGCAGTTGTTGACGTTCAGAACGTTCAACATGCGCTCTATCGTTACGATAGAGAGAGAGTGTATCACGGTTTCACTTTGCAGTAAGAGTAAATCGATTCTGACGTTTTGTTCATTCTTTCTTAGCTTAAATGGTTTAAATTCTAAATTAAAGGAACTTTTTATTTGGAAAACCTTTCAGTTTTTTCCTTTAGCCAAATAACATGTTTTGACGATATATAATTGGGCTCTTCTCTCAGGTGCGAAATCAAGAGAGAAAGAGAGAGAGAGATAGAGACGGAGGGAGAGAGAGGAGAAAAAACGTTCCGTTCAAGTGGGTAACGTTGTTCTCGTGTTACTCTCCTCCCTAGTCGCTGTACGGGGAAGAAGGTAAAACGTTTCTAGGGTTTTATTCTTGTCCCCAGGCTATGTGCGGTGAGAGATTGTAAACGTAGTTTATTTGAACTAGTGTTTAGTCTCTTTCCCAGCCACTGAATTCTTTATCTTTATATATGTTTTCTGTTTTTGCCAGTATTAATGAGCATGCATTATACATCTGTTTTCGCAATTACTACCTTTTAATGAAGGGTAGGATTGCGTGTTTCAGGTAGAAATCAGTAAAAGTTTCGATTTCAGTGAAATAAGTGCAAAACAGAAAATCGAAGTGATAAAGTGATATGCGCAAAGTGTTACAGTGTTGCGTCCGAGGGTTCGTCTGTTCGTGCCTGTCGTTCACCTAGTCCGGGACCTCTTGCAAGCTCCCAAGCCCAGGGGAGAAGTAATGTCGAACGACTTATGGGTTCGTCAGGCCTCGGTCAACGAACAGACGTTTTCCCTCCGTGGTTTCGGGCGTATCTACCCAAGATCGCCCCACCCACACAAAGACGAGAGAGCCCATTTACTTCTCGTCTGCGGAAGAGGTTTCTCGTAAGAAACCTTGGACCAAGGTCTCGCAGCTTATTAAGCGCAAGTCGGTCCCTTCCGCGCAAGTCCAACGGCCCAGGTGTAGCCACTGGGTCAGTTCGGACTCGCTGCAGTCTTCCGATGACTGCACACCTCCTAAGAGAGGCAAAGTGGTACCGCAACAGGCAGTAACACCGTCTGTTGCCGCACCTGCTGCTGTAGACCCTAAGTGGTCTTTGCTACAGTCTATGCAGACACAGTTAGCATCTTTTATGCAGGAGTTTCGTGCGGAGAAGGTTGACGCTGCACCCGTTAGCCTACAACCAACCACGGTTGTGCGTTCAGTAGACACTGACGCTACCTGCTCCCGCACTCCGCCTGTGAGAGTTCCACCACCCATGCGCAGTGTACCCTGCCAGCCGCACGTTGACGTTCACAGACGCATGCTACCCTCCGTTGACGTTCGCGAGTTACCACAACAACAGGAGGGTGGAGTTAAGTTGCTTTGTTTTGACGCTGTAAGTCAACCTCCGCAACCCACTGTGGTTACCGCTACTCGCCCACAGCAGACTAGTCAGTCAGGAGTAGAGGCTTTGCTTCCCCACACAGCTATGGTGGTTGCCAGCTCACAGACTGTCAAGCAGTTACATGACTTTGCCTTCTGGTCTGCTACTAATGCACCAGTGCTGTATGTCCTCACGCACCTGTTGTGGTTGACAGTTCAGTTTTTGACAGTTCACAGACTGTCAAGCAGTTACATAACGTTGCCTTCTGGTCTGCTGCTAATGCACCAGTGAGACCCTCACTGAGATAACCTAGCTTTTCTCGGACAAGGTTCCTGTAGATGAGAAAGTGCTGTTCTCCCTCCTACTGATATTCCTTTGAGGACTCTGTCATTTGGAGAGGAGCCTTAAGCTGCTTAGCCTCCTATGGACTTTAATTAAATCATGATGATTTTTTAAGGATCTTCGTCCGGATCTTGTAACTGCTGCTCCTCGTTCGCCTAACGTCAGAACTTACACTAGGCCTAGCTACTTCGAAGCCGTTGTTGTTAAGCTAGTGCTCTCTCGCTCTCCTAGAGAGCGTTACGTTGGCTAGGCGACTGGTTTTTGCACCAGGAGGAGTTTTAGGGATACAGCCTTTGATTTCCCTTCTTTTAAACTGGCTTATAGAGCGAGAGTCTGATAGGACACGAGAGAAGTTCTCGGCTTGGGAGGTCATGCCTCTGCCCAGATAGACTTCTCAATTCTGGTAGACTCGCCCTGGCGCCTAGCCAGGAGACGCTCCAAGTTGTTTACAGGTCAACTTCTCAACTTTTGTCGAGCCTTTGAAGTTTTGCTGTACTATTATGTCACACATAACAAGGCTTCCAGGGATGGTAAATGGTTCCGCCTCAGTCGCTAACCCCGTCTGTTGCCACACCTGCTCCCGTAGACCCTAAATGGGCTTTGCTGCAAGACATGCAGTCCAAGCTTGTGTCCTTGATAGAGGACTTAAATATGGAGAAGATCCTTCTGGCCAACAACCTTCCAACCGGTTGGTTGTGCGCCCTGTTGACGCTGAGGTATCCTACTCGCGTCTGCCAGTTGAGGTGGTTCCTCCACCGATGCGACCCAGTGTGGGTTGCCAGTCGCACGTTGACGTTAAGCGACGCTCGGAGGTGGTTGTTGACGTTCAGTGTGTCACTAGGAAGACGTTCAACAACCAGCAGAGGTGACTTGTTGTGACGCAGTGCGTCAACCTCAGCAACCCGGTAGGGTGTTGACTGCACAACCCAGACAGTCTAGACAGTTTCGGGTTGACGCTGTACTTCCTCGCGCACCCATGGTTGTTGACAGTTCACAGACTGTGCAGCAGTGCCATGATATTGCGTCCGGCTCCGTCACGCATCCACCAGTGCGACCGGATTCAGCGAGTCAGACGTTGCCCACTCCGTTGCCGTTTCCTCATCAGTTTCGGATGAGGAACCCTCTGATGAGGACGTTGCTGAACAAGACGATCAACCCCCAGCCCTGCTATCCATCCAGAAGATGCTGAAGAAGGAACGCTGCCCAGTCAGGCTGTGGATGAGTCTGGTAGGGACACTGTCATCCGTGGATCAATTTGTGTCACTAGGAAGACTACACCTCCGTCCTCTTCTATACCATCTAGCTTTTCACTGGAAAAAGGACAAGACGCTAGAAGCGGTCTCGATCCCGGTTTCCGGAAAGATAAAGTCTGGTCTGACTTGGTGAAAGGACTATATCAACCTTAGAGAGGGTCTTCCCCTGACTGTTCAGACTCCCAACCACGTTCTCTTCTCGGAAGCATCGGACGTAGGCTGGGGTGCGACATTAGACGGTAGGGAATGCTCGGGATTATGGAACTCGAGTCAAAGGACAATGCATTTCAACTGCAAGAAGCTACTGGCAGTACGTCTGACCTGGAAAAGCTTCAGGTCTCTCCTTCAAGGCAAAGTGGTGGAGGTGAACTCGGACAACACCACGGCTTTGGCGTACATCTCCAAGCAAGGAGGGACCTACTCTCTGACATGGTACGAGATCGCAAGGGACCTCCTCACCTGGTCAAAAGGTCTAGACATTTCACTAGTAACGAGGTTCATCCAAGGCAACTTGAATGTCATGGCAGATTGTCTCAGTCGGAAGGGACAAATAATTCCAACAGAATGGACCCTCCACAAGGATGTATGCAAGAGACTTTGGGCCACCTGGGGCCAGCCAACCATAGATCTCTTCGCAACCTCGATGACCAAGAGGCTCCCAATATTTTGCTCACCAATCCCGGAACCAGCAGCAGTTCATATAGATGCCTTTCTACTAGATTGGTCACATCTAGATCTATATGCATTCCCTCCGTTCAAGATTGTCAACAAGGTACTGCAGAAGTTCGCCTCTCACGAAGGGACAAGGTTGACTCTAGTTGCTTCCCTCTGGCCCGCGAGAGAATGGCTCACCGAGGTACTTCGATGGCTAGTAGACGTTCCCAGAACACTTCCCCTAAGGGTGGACCTTCTACGTCAGCCACGCGTAAAGAAGGTACACCAAGGCCTCCACGCTCTTCGTCTGACTGCCTTCAGACTATCGAAAGACTCTCGAGAGCTAGAGGCTTTTCGAAGGAGGCAACCAGAGCGATTGCTAGAGCAAGGAGAACATCCACCCTTAGAGTCTACCAATCGAAGTGGGAAATCTTCCGAAACTGGTGCAAGTCAGTATCCGTATCCTCGACCAGTACCTCTGTAACTCAAATAGCTGACTTTCTCTTATATCTGAGGAAAGAACGATCTCTTTCAGCTCCCACTATCAAGGGTTACAGAAGCATGTTGGCATCAGTCTTCCGTCACAGAGGCTTAGATCTTTCCAACAATAAAGATCTACAGGACCTCCTTAAGTCTTTTGAGACCACGAAGGAGCGTCGTTTGGTTACACCTGGTTGGAATTTAGACGTGGTACTAAGATTCCTTATGTCAGACAGGTTCGAACCGCTACAATCAGCCTCCCTGAAAGATCTCACTTTAAAGACTCTTTTCCTGATATGCTTAGCCACAGCTAAAAGAGTCAGTGAGATTCATGCCTTCAGCAAGAACATCGGATTCTCATCCGAAACGGCTACATGTTCTACAACTTGGTTTTCTAGCCAAACACGAGCTGCCTTCTCGGCCTTGACCAATATCGTTCGATATTCCAAACTTATCGTATGGTTGGAAATGAACTAGAAAGAGTCTTATGTCCTGTAAGAGCTCTTAAGTTCTATTTAAAAACCTTTACGAGGCCCGTCTGAAGCTTTATGGTGTTCAGTTAAGAATCCATCTTTGCCTATGTCAAAGAATGCTTTATCCTATTTTATCAGACTGTTAATACGAGAAGCTCATTCCCATCTGAATGAGGAAGACCAAGCTTTGCTGAAGGTAAGGACACACGAAGTTAGAGCTGTCGCAACTTCCGTAGCCTTTAAACAAAATAGATCTCTGCAAAGTATATTCGACGCAACCTATTGGAAAAGCAAATCAGTGTTCGCATCTTTTTATCTTAAGAATGTCCAGTCTCTTTACGAGAACTGCTACACTCTGGGACCATTCGTAGCAACGAGTGCAGTAGTGTGTGAGGGCTCAACCACTACAATTCCCTAATTCCATAACCTTTTTTAATCTTTCTCTTGAAATGTTTTATTATTGTTTTTGGGTTGTCCGGAAGGCTAAGAAGCCTTTCGCATCCTACTTGATTTGGCGGGTGGTCAAAGTCATTTCTTGAGAAGCGCCTAGATTAGAGGTTTTGATGAGGTCCTTTAGTATGGGTTGCAACCCTTCATACTTCAGCTCCTAGGAGTCGCTCAGCATCCTATGAGGATCGCGAGGCTCAGTAAGGAAGACGTACTTAAAAAGGCAGAGTAATTGTTCAAGTCGACTTCCTTACCAGGTACTTATTTATTTTATGTTTGTTATTTTGAATAACTGCTAAAATGAAATACAAAATACTTAGCTCATAATAATGTCAACATGTAATGCTGGTCTCTACCCACCCCCCTGGGTGTGAATCAGCTATATGATCACCGGCTAAGTTTAATATTGAAAAATGTTATTTTCATTAGTAAAATAAATTTTTGAATATACTTACCCGGTGATCATATATTAAAGGACCCTCCCTTCCTCCCCAGTAGAGACCCAGTGGGCCGAGGAGAAAATTGGTTCTGTGTTGACATGGAGTACTTGAGTACCTGCTCGACAGATGGCGCAGTTGATGTACACCCCCACCTGTATAGCGATCGCTGGCGTATTTTGTCCTTAGGTTTTTCTGTCGGGCAGCAGAGCTGACAGCTATATGATCACCGGGTAAGTATATTCAAAAATTTATTTTACTAATGAAAATAAAATTTTTCACAATTTTAAAGATTATGTCTAAAGAAATTGACACATTGAATTTTCTCCAAATTCTAACAATGGACAGCTTTTATGCATCGTACGAAACCATGAAAATTTGGAGGTGATCCGTTCCGTTGCTGGGCGGAGGGATTTGCCTTTTCTTCGGCACCTCCTTAGTTGTCTTCTCTATTCTAATTCTTTTATTTTCATCTCTCTTTTTTCCACATCTGATACATATATTCTTCTTTGGGCTCAGGCCATGTCGTCCTGATGGAAGTTCTTTTAAGTGTAGCTTCCTAGGGTATATTTGACTAAAGTGATATTGCCAGAGAATTTTACCTTAAGGTCTCCAGAATTCTAACTCCTGGCACGAATATCCCTAACTTTTCCTTTTAGGGATATCGCCTAATATCAGAGGACTTATTCTTGACACGCCACATAGCTATCTTCACCCCGAATAGCGTTTACGCTTTGAGGGGGAAAAGTAGCAAGAAAACGAAAGGGGAGCCGTTTATAAGGTACCTCTCCTCCATTACTGTTTGAGTCTCTAGATGACATCATATCCGTCCGCCATCTTCATTCCTTTCATAGTAGCGCCATTGCTCGGTGATTTTCCTGTGTTCTCTCGTTATTTTGGAAGTTTTTGGATTAATCATGCTTTCTCCAGCCTCATCTGCCTCTGGAAAGTTGAGTATTGATCTTTACATTGTATAAATGTAAGCTCTTGCCTTATTTTAATATGAATTAAAGTTAAATTAAGGTTGCAAGAGCTGTTGCCTAACCGGAGGCGTCATGGGCGCTGTCGTTCGTAACGCATGAGTTATTTAGTTAGCCAGAACGACTTTCCCGGTGTTAATAGCTTAAATATCTTTAGCTATTTAGCCTTCATTGCTAGGAATTCTTTATATTATGCCGATAGTATTGATATCAGCTTCGGCAATTTAGGTAACCGAACCATGTTTACGCTAGGCTTCCTAGCCTAGGCGTTCAGTTTTAGTACTTTCATGCATGATATAATAGATTTTCCTAGTGTTATAATTTTAATGAAGCCTTAGGTGTATTTTATCGTCGTCGGCGCCCACTCGTGTCCGAGTATTGGGTTCTGTCGTTAGCCATCAGCCTCCTATCTATGGGGTGGGTGCTTATGCCTGATGTGGCTGTTAAGTCCTAGTCTGTGGTGGAAGAGTCGCGGACAGTGTTCACAAGGGAGGGTAGGTGGTGGGCGGGGCTGTTCTAATCGCTCTCTCCTTCTTCTCCTCCTAGCCTCCTCATTTTGTCTCCTCCTCTCCTCGAAGTCCACGGTGCCATGGTGTACTGTACTCCTCCAGGTTTTCCTGTCCCTGGCTGTTTCTTCCCATGAGGAAGGATCGATGTCAGTTAGAGCCAGGGTGCGCTTTAGTTGATCTTTATAGCGCATTTTCGGGGCTCCTCGTGGTCTGGTGCCCTGGGTCAGTTCTCCGTAGAATATTTTCTTTGGGAGCCTAGATGGCTCCATCCTATGCACGTGTCCTATCCAGCGGAGGCGGTGGTGGATGATGGTGGCCTCCACGCTGGACAGCGAGGCACGTTCTAAGACTTCAATGTTGGTGGTGTGGCTCTCCCAGGGGATTTTCAAGATCTGCCTCAGTTTCATTTGTTGGAAGCCTTCTAGGTTTTTAAGATCGTTACTATATAGCGTCCATGTTTCACATGCATACAGGAGCGTGGAGAGGACTACTGCCCTGAACACCATTATTTTGGTGGTCATTGTCAGTGCGTGGTTGTTAAATACGCGGCGGTTGAGTCGGCCAAAGGCGGAGTGGGCTGCCTTGATCCTGTTCTCCACGTCCTTTTTGCTTGTGGGAGCTGATGTTAGGATGCTCCCTAGGTAGGAGAACTGGTCCACCTGTTCTAACGGTTGGTCATTCACTGTGGTATTGAAGTTGGGGAGCATCAGTCCTGGTGGATGTTGGACGAGGGTCTTGGTTTTGTCTGAGTTGACTTGCATCCCAAAGCGTTCGTAGGCAGAGTTGTATGCATCAGCTAACGACTGCAGGTCCTCTGCCGTCTGACCTGGGGTGGCATTGTCGTCAGCATACTGCAGTTCTCGCACTGCACACAAGGTGGTCTTGGTTCTGGCGCGGAGTCTAGCGAGGTTGAAAGCGCCTCCATCCATGCGGAAACGTAGGTCGACTGAGGGTGTGTCTGGGGGAATCTCGTTGAGCATTGCTGCGGTGTATAGCGAGAAACACGTCGGGGCCAGAACACAGCCCTGCTTCAGGCCGCCGTTGATGGGGAATGGGTCTGAAAGAGAGTTCTGGTGGCAGACTCTCCCAACCATTCCGTCATGGAGGGCACGCACCAGCTTGACAAAATCGGGTGGGCAGCCATATCTTTTGAGGACAGCCCACATGGCAGGTCGAGGTACTTTGTCGAAGGCCTTTTTCAAATCCCAGAAGATGAACATTATGGGCTGTTGTTGTTCGAGGCTCTTCTCTTGTAGTTGTCGCGCACAGAAGATCATGTCTATGGTCCTGCGGGAAGGTCGAAAGCCGCACTGGGACTCTGGCAAGACGTCTTCTGAGAGAATAAGGAGGCGGTCAAGGAGAATCCGAGCGAAAATCTTACTCGCGATGCTTAGTAGTGATATTCCCCGGTAGTTGTTACAGTTCTCCCTGTCTCCCTTCTTGAAGATGGTAGTGATGTTTGCATCGCGGAAGTCACTGGGGGGGGTCTTGGTCTCCCATATTTTCAGTATAAGGAGCATCAAACGGTTCCTCAAGCCGGGGCCACCGTGAGTGAGGAGCTCCAACGGGATGTTGTCTGGCCCTGGGGCTTTGCCGGGCTTCATGCGCTGCAGGGCCTTGTTGAAGTCATGGATGGAGGGTGGTAGTGCCATCCAGTGACGGACGGGATGCTGCGGGGTCATTCGCAGGAGATCGTCTGGGGTGTCTGCTTGGTCATTGAGGAGGTTCTCAAAGTGAGACCTCCACCTGGCCAGGATGCCCTCGCTGTCGGTGATGGTCGTGGCCCCATCCGCGTCCTTCAGGCTGCCCACTGATGACCGTGTGGGACCGAATATTTCTTTTGTTGCTGCATAGAAGCTGCGCAGGTCACGTTGGTCAGCGAAACTCTGTATTTCTGCAGCTTTTCTTTGCCACCAGGTGTTCTGGGCTTCACGGATACCTCTTTGGCAACCAGCTTCAGCCACCTTGTGAGCACATTTGTTAGCTGCTGTTGGTTGGTTTTCCAAAGTCAGGCGTGCTTGTCGTTTGGTTTCAATGAGAAGAGAGATGGTAGCATCATTCTCATCAAACCAATCCTGCCGTTTCTTGGTGGTGAAGCCTAGTGTTTCCTCTGCGGCACGGGCCATGGCGTTTCTGAGGGTGGTCCAGTGGTGCTCGACAGTGGCCTGACCCACAGGGTCTGCGAGGTATTGTTCGCAGGCCTCCTTGTAGTTCTGTGCCACCTGTGGGTTGCGGAGCTTACTACAATCAAAGCATTGGTGTGGTACGCTGTCAGGTGCCCTTCTGGGTGGTCGTAGGGTCGTCACGGAGAGTCGGGAGATGAGGAGTCTGTGGTCCGTCCAGCAGTCGTCCGCTCCGGGCATGGATCGGGTGATGCGGACGTCTCCTCGGTCTCTGGCTCTGGTCAGGACGTAGTCCAGGGTGTGCCAGTGTTTAGACCGTGGGTGTCTCCATGTGGTCTTTTGTCGCTTTGGTAACTGGAAATAAATGGCAACAGCAATGGGATAGTCAAGATGGCAATAAAATGAGGGAAGTAACAAATGACATATCTCCTTGGAGGTATAATATGATGCCCCGAAAATGGGAGACTTCTCTTTGTCGTCTCCGTATTGGTCACACTCGGTTGACACATGAGTTTCTGCTGAAGGGCCAACACCAACCGTATTGTGACAACTGTTTGGTACCTCTAACAGTAAGGCATTTGTTGACCGAATGCCCCAATTATAACAACTTAAGGAATAGATATTTGTTTGAGGCTCGAGGTGAGGGTGGCAGGTTCATCCTTGCCAAGATTATTGGAAATGATGTGTCCTACCATGCAAGTGGCATTTTTAGATTTATTTCAGAAGCAGGTCTTCTGAAAAATATTTAACTTTTATGACATTCAATTTTTTATGATTTTAATTGAATACTCTTTAATTTTTTATTTTGTTTCATTTTTTATTTTTGTATACATAAATTAAATGTTACCGGCGTCAATGACCTTAGATGTCAGGATGCCTGAAAACTTTAAATCATTCATTCATTGGTAACTGGAAGATGGTGTTGGTTACCACAAGTTGGTGTTCTGCACACAGACCCAGTAGGAATTGGCCATTGGCGTTGCAATTTCCAATGCCATGGCGGCCGATGATTCCCTCCCACAGGCGATGGTCTTTGCCTACTCGGGCATTAAAGTCGCATAGCACAACGAGCTTGTCATTGGTGGGCACTGCCTGGATGGTGCGGTCGAGCTGGGTGTAGAAGGCAGCTTTGTTATCATCGGTTGAGGTCATAGTCGGGGCGTAGACAGAGATCAGGGTGAGATGTCTGTCCCGCGTGATGGGGATGCGGACAGTCATCAGGCGCTCACTGATGGCCTTGGGAGCGAGGTTGTGCTGCTGCACTAGCTGGGAACGGATGGCGAAGCCGACACCGTGGATGCGAGGCTCCTCTAGGGCCTTGCCTTTCCAGAAGATGGTGTAGCCTGTTCCAGCTTCCCTGATGTTGCCCTCTTCGGGTAGTCTGGTCTCGCTAAGAGCCGCCACATCAACATTGAAGCGGGCTAGCTCCTTGCAGACGAGGGCTGTACGTCATTCCGGGCGGTTGGTGTTCATCACGTCTTGAAGGGTGCGGATGTTCCACGCACCTAAGGTTAATATTTTTTTCTTGTTATTTCGACCACATTAGTGGGATGTCCGCCAGCCGCGGTGAGCTGACCAGACGGGTTTGCCGTGTCCGATGTTTACCCCACCTTTTCTAGGGGCCTCCCCATGTGGGGTGGGCTGCGGTGTCCTCAATAGGCCAGCCCAGTCACGAGTCCAGCTGCCGAACTCTGGTGTCACGGCACCGTCACCAGAGAGCGACTGAATCTTAGACGCGCCGCCTGAGTGCAGTCGTGGGCTAAGGGCTTCCAGTTATCCAGGCCTGCCCCCTTCACCCACAGTGCTGTCGCCTCAGGACTTGCTGGTGGTGGTGATGATGATGATGATGGTGAGAAAGAGATGAAGAAGGGTGGAGGAAACGACAGAATGCCAGTAGCTAGGTATATTGTTTTGGGTGGTCGTGGCTTTGCAACGGCCACGCACACACACTTGGCCCACATCATTTTCACCGCGGCTCAAGACATATGAGACAGGCGGCTTCTCCGATGTTGGTTGCATCGGGCTGCCGGGTTCTTGTTATGTCAAGGCCCGCCTTGTTGCCTGCCCGACAGGCATTGCCCTCTTCCGCCGGTGCTGGGAAGCTCCGCCGTATTTTATACATGTAAGATAAATTGTTAGCATAAATTTTCCTCTTCCAAGATAGTATACGAGAGAGTTTCGGTGATTTAGGTAATCGATTCTCACTGCCACTAGGCTATTAGCCTAGTGGCTTTAGTATACTTTCATACATGTTCCCCGATTACCCTTATGTGTCGTTTTTATTGATACACACGGAGATAGATATCTCCTAATTCATTGATAAAATGACACTTATCTCATATGGAGATTTAAGGGCAATCTCCTCTTCCCTCCGAGTTAGCCTAGGCTATAACCCTAGTCTATCATGCCTTGAGTTGTCATTTAAGCATGATTAGGCTAGGGTTTTCTGTCCTTTCCCTTTAACCGCAGAGGCAGGTTTTTGGGTTTTGGTCAGACCCTCAGAGTATTTAGTCTGTTGCCGGTGGCTGGCTGACAGGGTGAATAGTATTCCCCTGCTGGACTAGGCTACCGGCATAGGTTCTACCCTGCCGGCAGCTCTAGCTAGTTGCCGGCAACCGGCAAGCTGCCGACAGCCGGAGAGGTTGCTGACCACTGTGTATAAATACCTATTGCTGACTGGCATGGAATGCCAACAGCCGGCTCCGGCGAACTGCCGGCCTATACTACAGTCAACTATACTGTATATCGACTGATCTATACCCTGGTGCTAGCCTGCCGGCATATGCCGGCTGGAACTACAGTATATGATTATAAAGTAGCCAGTATATTTGCAATATACTGTATAGATCATATTGCAAACAGAAAACTACAGTATAGATTATACAGTTGCCAAAATTTTCCAACATACCCTGTGTTGTCATGCACAGCCTATTGTTGAGACCATACAATACAAAGAAAGTAAGCTCTTTCTATGAGCTGATTAGTGATCACTGATAACAATCCCCAATCTTAAACCCTCTGGAAGCTGATGTTAAGTTACGCTTACCTATCCTTACAGGATAGAGATCTTCCGATGGGCTCTTCAAAATAGAATGACCCATGGTTTCAATTTTGAGGGAGGTCACAGCAATTGGATGGGCAGAAAACACACGTATGTGTCTTTCCTATTTCATTTCTAGCTTATCTATCCTAAGCTACATGCACAAGGCAAAATATTTATTATAATATTTGTATACTTTATCCTGTGTGATGAATCACCGTATACTCATTGTATTTTCCTCTCTTTACAGGCGAACCAACCCAAGTGCAAGAGCGTCTTCTGCAACGTTAGAAGTAAGAACTTCTGCGGCCATGAGGTGTACAGGACGCACGCACGCTGTTCCATCACCAAGGAGACTCTGAAGTATTGAGACCCTCAGGTATATAATATCGGTAAAACCTTGGTTACAGAGGCTTTCGATGACTCCCAGTCAATGGAGTCAAGTGATGCAGCAAGGGAGAAGCTGTGTAAATGGGTCCGCGGTTTTCAAAAGAATACCACGGGGCCTTACCTTCCAAGCGAGAAGATGTGGGCTCTTCTTTTCCCTAGGGCATCTAAAGATGCGGTTATCCTTCAGCCTCACCCAGAGATCCCTTGCGTCCAGATAAAAGTGGAGTCTGATTTCTCGGACGCGATGAAGGACATCCAGCTAGACGACAGGATGTCAGAAGTGTCAGAGGACACTGAAAAGGACCTTCTTGCAGGAGGTCAGGAAGAGAAGTCAACGTTGGCTCCTAATACTGAGGAGGAAGAGATCGAGTCAGTATCGGTCTTATTGGTTCCTGCCCCAGAACCAGTTCCCTTGACATCGTCTGCTCCCCCATCTGATGACATAGGGAAGACTCTGTCTTCCATTATGACGTTGATGCAGCAGATTCAGAAGCAGGGTGCTGAAAGGGAAGCTGTGTTAAGGTTGGAAATGTGCCAACTTGCAGCGTCCCGTGGGTCTCAAAAGAGACTCAACGTGAAGGAACTTCCTTCATGTTTGGATGTAAATCCGAGGAGGCATACAGACTACATGCCTATAACGACTGGGAAAATTTATATCCGAGAAGCTGGGTTCAGTCCCCACCGAAGATGTGGAATTCTGGCCCAGCTTAGAGGCTTACCCAGACTGCTTTGTCCGTCTGAAGGCAGAGCCGGCATCAAAGGAAGAAACAGAGCCAAAAGAGGTCATAGTTTTTTACCATGCTAAAGCACAGGCTTTACTGGCAAGCACCCTGAAGGAGAGGGCCTTCACTAACTCAAAGGTGCCGGCTCTTAGCAAGAAGCGCCCGTCCTTTGTTGCGTCATCTTCCTGTGCCTTCCCCTTTATGGAAAAAGGGTGCAAGGCAGCCCTAAAGGCGATTGAAGCAGGGAAACCTTGTCCTACACTCGACGAGTGTAAACCGTTGTCCCTAGCTCTACCTTTGGACCAGAAAGACTGGAAGGACGTGCATCTTACCTTCTCAGTCGGGAAGTTGGAGGCAGATATTGCTGGACGTCAGTTCGGCGAGGACCTCCCCAAGTTGTCCGAGTTTCTCCTGCGCAGGGAGCAGGAAACTAAAGAAAGACTTGCCGCCTCTATGTCTCTCCAGACTATCATGGAGACAATGGCAAGTGACCCCCAGAACCCGGATATGTTTATGGTTGTGTCCAAAACACATCTGGCTACTGTGACCAAGGACCTGTATGGCTTTATTAAAGCCTGAAGGGCTTGTAGGGAGTTTGTGTTCGCTTTGGCTGCAGTGAGACATGAACCTAGGAAACTAATTTCATCCAGTATCTGGGGAAAGGACCTCTTCCCGAGTGAAGTGGTTAAGGAAGTAGTCGACAAGGCCGCCACGGAGAATAGGAACCTTCTCCAGAAGTGGGGCTTGTCACTGAAGATGAAGTCTTCCCCGGATGAGGGTCCCCAACCTAAGAGGAAGACAAAGAGGCTAAGGGTGTCCTCTCGCCCTGCCAAACAACAACGGCAACAACAACTTCCCGCGATTGCGGTGCCCCAGGTGGTAGCACAACCTCCTACTACCTACCAGTTGGTTCCCCAGCAGTTGGCGACACAGTCACCAGCCTTTACTCCAGCCTTTGAGAGGCAGTCTACTACCTTTTGGCCGAAAGCCAGAGGAACATTTAGAGGTTCCTCTAGACGCCCCTCAAAAGGCAGAGGCAATGGAGGAGGACGCGGTCAAGGAGGCAAGTCCTCCGGTCAGCAGCAAAAGTGAGATGCTTCCGGTAGGAGGAAGACTCTACTTATTTTGGGTTCACTGGACCTTCGATCCCTGGGCCCACAGCCTAATCAAGAACGGACTGGGGTGGAGCTGGAATGTAGCTCCACCATCTTTCCCTCAATTCTTCCAATACTCCACCCCTGTTCTGGAAGAATACATTTGAGAACTTGAGCAAAAGAGTGATAAAGAGGGCAAAGTCCATCAAATTCCAAGGAAGGCTGTTTTGTGTTCCCAAGAAGGATTCTGACAAACTCAGTCATTCTGGACTTGTCGCCACTCAACAAGTTCATAGTAAACTACAAGTTCAGGATGTTAACCCTTTAACACATAAGAACCCTGTTGCCCGAGAAGACATACACAGTCTCAATAGACATGGCAGATGCCTATTGGCATATCCCAATCAATCGCCAAATTTCCTCCTACCTAGGATTCAGGCTTCAGAAGAAACAGTATGTCTTCAGAGCCATGCCCTTCGGGCTAAACATAGCCCCAATGATCTTCACGAAGCTTGCAAACTCAGTCGTTCATCAGCTACTCCTAAAGGGTGTTCAGGTAATGGCTTACCTGGACGATTGGCTGGTGTGGGCAGCATCCGAGACGGAGTGCATGCAAGCTTCCAAAGTAGTGATCCAGTTCCTGGAACATCTGGGATTCAAGATCAATATAAAAAAGTCTCGACTTTCTCCAGCTCAGAAGTTTCAATGGCTTGGAATTCACTGGAACTTACAGTCACACCGCCTCTCCATTCAGTCAAAGAAGAGGAGAGACATAGCGGGATCTGTCAAGAGACTTCTGAAATCCGATCGGATATTAAGACGCCAACAGGAGAGAGTGCTGGGCTCCCTTCAGTTCGCATCGGTGACAGACCCGGTGCTAAGAGCACAATTAAAGGATGCAACAGGAGTGTGGAGAAGATACACATCAAACGCTCGAAGAGATCTAAGAAGACCAATACCGACTCGTCTACGGTCACTTCTCAAGCCATGGTCGGAGGCCAAGCACTTGAGGAAATCGGTGCTCTTACAACCTCCTCCACCTTCAGTCATCATCCACACAGACGCATCAAAGGAAGGATGGGGAGGCCACTCTCACCAACGGAAAGTCCAAGGGACTTGGCCCTCTCTGTTCAAGACCTTCCACATCAAGATTTTGGAAGCCATGGTAGTTTTCCTTACACTGAAGAAACTGCCTCCTTGCTGCTCGACCCACATGCGTCTGGTTCTGGACAATGAGGTGATAGTGAGATGTCGGAATTGACAAGGCTCGAGATCGCCCCAAATCAACCAAGTGATGTTGACCATCTTCCGCTTGGTGGAAAAGAAGAGATGGCACTTATCAGCAGTTCACCTTCAAGGGTTCAAGCCGATAGAGTCAGAATGGTCCTTAGACGCAGGATCGTTCTCCTTAATCTTATGTCAAGTCCCAGAACTGCAAATCGACCTCTTTGCGACGAGCGACAACAAGAAACTACCTCGTTACGTGGCCCCATACGAGGACCCTCTAGCGGAAGCAGTGGACGCGATGTCCCTCGATTGGAACAGATGGTCCAGGATTTACCTGTTCCCTCCACCCAATCTTCTACTGAAAGTCCTCAACAAACTGAGATCCTTTCGAGGAACAGCAGCTATAGTGGCCCACAAGTGGCCGAACAGCATCTGGTTTCCTCTAGTATTGGAACTGCGGTTGAGGCTGGTTCCGTTGCCGGACCAAGTTCTGACACAAGTGCAGAAGTCGACTGTCTTCGCTTCATCACAGAAAACACGGAACCTTCATCTCATGATTTTCTCTCCTTAGCAGTTAAGAAGAGATTCGGGATTTTGAGAGACAGTATAAACTTCTTAGAAGAATATAAGTTCAAATCTACCAGAAGACAATATGAATCGTCTTGGAAGAAATGCGTTGCATTTATCAAGGCAAAGAATCCAAAAGAAATCTCAACAGATTTCTGTTTATCCTCCTTTATTCATCTCCATGAACAAGGTTTAGCAGCCAACACGATATCAACGTGTAAATCTGCCTTGACTAGACCCTTGCTGTACGCCTTCCAAGTAGACTTCTGTAATGAAATCTTTAACAAGATTCCTAAGGCCTGCGCTAGACTCAAACCTGCGGCACCCCCGAGGCCCATCTCATGGTCCTTGGATAAAGTTCTTCACTTTGCATCAATGCTGAACAATGAGAACTGCTCTCTGAAAGATTTGACCCAAAAAGTTATATTCTTATTTGCACTAGCCTCAGGGTCCAGAGTTGGTGAAATAGTGGCCCTGTCCAGAGATGAGGGCCATATTCAGTTCACAGAAAGGGGAGAACTGAATCTTTTCCCTGATCCAACGTTTCTCGTTAAGAACGAGCTACCCACCAAAAGGAGGGGTCCCTGGAGAAGCTGCCCTCTGAAGGAAGATGTCTCTCTATGTCCAGTGGAGTGCCTAAAGGTCTATCTTCATAGAACTTCAGACTTTGGGGGAGGACAGCTCTTTAAAGGAGAAACATCAGGCTCAAATTTGTCTCTAAAACAACTAAGGGCAAAGATCACCTACTTCATTCGCAGAGCAGATCCCGACAGTACACCCGCAGGTCACGATCCGAGAAAAATTGCTTCATCTCTGAATTTTTCCCAATGTATGGATGTCGAACGCCTTCGCTCGTATACTTGGTGGAAGTCATCCAGAGTGTTTTTCAAACACTATGCGAAGCAGATACAAGAGATTAAGAGGTTGGTGGTGGCAGGTAGTGTACTAAAACCTGTCGCTTAATACTGCGAGGAACAGTGAATCAATTGGGACTGTTATGTGCAGGGTGTGCGTGTTGACTTTTGACAGTACAACATGTTAAGTGGCATGTCACTATGGTGACATTATGGACTGTTCCAAATAATATCTAGATATTAATCTCTGGCACCATCATTCAATTAGTTCATTATGCATGTTGCATAAGATTTTTCATAACTCTGACCATCCTTTACATTCAGATCTCCCTGGACAATTCTATCCTATTCGTAATACTAGGTATGCAGTTAATTCTAATAGCCAGGCCTTCTCCATTGTGAGGCTCAATACTACGCAGTACTCTAGAAGTTTTATTCCAGCTGTTACCAAGTTGCGGAATGATCTTCCTAATCGAGTGGTTGAATCAGTAGAACTTCAAAAGTTCAAAGTTGGTGCAAATGCTTTTTTGTTGACCAGGCGGACATGAGTCTTTTTATAGTTTATTTATGACATATTTGTTTTTGATGTTGTTAATAGTTTATATATGACATGTCTGTTTTGACGTTGTTACTTATTTTAGAATGATTTAGTGTTAATTTGTTCTCTTCATTTATTTATTTCCTTATTTCCTTTCCTTACTGGGCTATTTTTCCCTGTTGGAGCCCCTGGGCTTATAGCATCTTTCTTTTCCAACTAGGGTTGTAGCTTGGATAATAATAATAATAATAATAATAATAATAATAATAATAATAATAATAATACAGGTGAAAGAAGCATAAAGAATAGCATGTGTGCCGTGTGTTCTTTACACAAGTGTGAACAGACAGTAATGACAGAAATTTAGAATAGAAAGTTTCTGAATTTTCATTTTAGTGGAAATAGTGGTTTCTTTTCAGATGAAACAAGTATTTCTGGCATTACCAGTATATTTATGCTTAATTTATATCACAAACATTTTATTTTTATTTGATAAAATGTAGACTGATTTACATATTTTATTGATTGTCAATAAAATACTATTTGAAATTTGCATCTTATTCGCCCCAAATTCAAATAAATAAAAATGTGTTGAGCATTATTATGATCACCCTTTTATTTTGCATATTTATGAAAGAATAACTGTAGAAATTGTTCCTACAGTTAACAGACCCTCTTTATGTGTATACATACCTAATTCCTACATAAATAAGATACAGTACTTGTCTGTCTTTGCTTACAACTCGCCCAAGATACCTTTGATGGGATGCTGACTTATACAAACGATTGTTTCTACTTGGATACAAACTTGTCTGTCTTGGCATACAGTTAGCTCTGTATGCCCAGGGGAAGTGTCAGTTACTCATACATACAATTGTTCGTTTTCGAATACAAACTCTAATTGGGAAGGTATACGATGAGACTGGTATACCTGTTTGGTTGCTAGGATATTCATACGAAATATGCAATCCTCGAGACTTTTTCCAGAGTCTGGCATGACTCTTCCCTGTAGGGAGCAGGAAGCACTAACATGGTTCATGATTAGAAGAAATGATGTGTAATGGTAGCATCATATGTCTCTAGGTTTCAGAGACCAAGGAAATTCTGTCTTGAGGTTAAGGCACAAATAGTAAATTCACAGATACATTAATGCTCTGGTAAACTTCCATCAGGACGACATAGCCTGAGCCCAAAAAACGGATTTTGAGCGAAGCGAATAATCTATTTCTGGGCTCGAACCTGTGCCGCCCAGTGAATAAGCTCCATTTAGCACTTATTCTTAGGTAATTTACTGCTAAATATACCAGAGAAAAAATGTAAAGGAGTGCTAGGTTAACTAGCTCGCTCACCTATTGGTGTCGGTATAAAATTGGGCGTATAATCCAGAGGTCCCGCACTATTTAGATTCATCCACGACAAAGACCCCAATAGAGGAGAGCCGTTCAACCTCACTCGGCACCACCAACTCTGCATCCGCTCAGAACCCAACTCCTTTTAGCACGCCTGTGTTGTAACCCGCTTTTTTGTTGTGCTCTCGTATTTCGCTTATTTTCCACTGGATTATGGCTTCTTCGTCGGTTTCCCAGGAGACACCGTCTAAGTTAAGTACCAAGCTATGTTTTGCTGTGTTTTGAGCATTCTAGATCGTTTAATATTTAAATTATAGGAGTTTATTCTCTTCGTTCATATCGATCTTGCTTGATTCCGCTTACAGTTGGTACTCCTGTTTTGAGAGCTTTTAGTTTCACTCGCGGTGTTACTATGTGTATTATTTTTATTATTAATTAAATGTTATTTGTTATTGTGGATATTCATTATTTAGCGTTTAGAACCCTCGTGGTTCATTTTTAGGGCCGATATCAGTTACGTATCGTTATGGCTTGCCGACCTTCGTTACTAGGCGGCAATTTTATTTTATAAGTCATCAGGTGTGTCCTTTGTGATTTATTTATTATGTTGCATGCCTTGCCCTAAATTTTTTATGTGTATATTTATATAATTTTTCAACGCTATTACTATTATAATGAATATTTGTGCTATTACTCCGTTTGATCTGTCTGGTTGGGGATCGTCAGTTGGTAGCCCTGCTGCTCCGTATCACGTGATCCTCCCCCAAGCTCCCCCTCTCGCTAGGTGGGCGGCTAGGCTTCTCTCCCCCCTCCCCTAGGGGACCGTTGCCTTCCCTCCTTTTAGAGGGGGTAGTTCAGTGTTTATGGACTTTGTCCTCCGGGTGTCCCGGCGGGTTCGTCTCTGTCTAGACGGGTTGGCCACCGGTCAACAGAGTTGGATCCCGGTGCACCCTATTTTATATTCACTTATCACACTTTTATTATGTTATACGAAACCCTCCGGGTTCGGTTGGCGGTTCTTATCTACAGTTCCGCCCCCCTATTAATTTATAACAGTTCCTATGATTATATATGATTATATATATGACAGATTACTATCTCGGAGTTCCTATATGAATTGGTTTATGGATATACTTTTATTTCCCGGCCCGGGGCTTAACCTCGCCCCGGGAAATCAGACACTATGTGTCTTAATCCTTTGTTGCATCCTTTTTATGCTCCCGGCTCGACCGGAATGGATAGCTATACTCTAGTCTTAAGTTAGACTTATGTTTAGGCCCGGGTCCTCCGGACCCGCCCCTACTTAAGAGTATTACAGTTAAGTTCTAGTCTTAAGTTAGACTTATGTTAGTCCCGGGTCCTCCGGACCCGCCCCTACTTAAGAGAATTACAGTTTCTCATATACTATTCTTTTTATAGATGGTGCATTGTCAGACGACGGCCTGTGCGGCTGTTCTGCATCAGCCTTGTGGGCATACCGTATGTCGGTCTCACGCCCTCTGCGGGGTTCAGCTGGAGGACATCGTGGTCTGGCACCCTGATAACTGCATGGTCTGTTTTGACCTCATCACCACCCTTGGATCTGACTCGGTGAGTCCTGTTGGCTATGTTGCCTTCTTATTTATCTTACCTTTTTTGGTATACATACACTATTTAGTAAGATATCTATGGTCTTGAAGGACCACTGGGAGTCTGCCTTTTTATAATTCCCACTATTATTTCAGGCATCCCCGGAGCAAAAGTCTGCGGCCCGGGCCACACTGAAAGTGTGGGTTGGTGGTTTTGCCCGAAACGTCAAATCCAAGCAGCCTTACGTCCTATCCGAAGACTATTGTGCCATGGTCTATCCTAACGCCAAGTCTTCAGCCGCTGTGGCTAGGCATGTTGCAGCTCCCATCATTGCCCACATTGATGCCACCATAGCGGGGTTTATTGATCAAGATCAAGATCCGTCGGATGCCCCCGGAGATCTGGAAGACAATGTTGCTTCCATGAACCTGGACGTCGAACCCATGTTATTGGATGATCCGGACGCAGGTAGGGTGGTAAGTGAGGCAGGTGTTACCGGCGCTGAGATTCCTATCCTCAGCCCCGCTCTTTCTTCTTCTTCTGATCGCTCTTCCTTTCATGGTTTTTCTGGGGACCGTGATTCGTCTCAACGATCACACCCTGTTCCCCCCAAGGATAAGTCTACATCTAGAACCTTACCTAAAGCTCGTAAGCCTGACAAGGCTTCCCATAGTTCTAAGCTGAATACAAACCCGTCATCTAAGGCTTCCGGCTCCTCCTCTAAGTCTCACGACCCGGGAGTACAATCCGCCACTCCTGCTCCTAGCCCGGGCCTTTCCGAATCAGCCATGCTTCGCATTGTGTCGGAGATGCAAGCTAAGTTGGTGTCGGAAATGCAGGCCAAGATGGACACGATGTTCTCTAACATCGGTCAGAGACTTGGGGCATTAGAGCAAGGTGCTCCGGAGCGAGTCCAAAGCTCTCTCATCCCGGATGCCTCTAAGCTTCCGCCGTTTACCAAGAATAATCCTTGGCGCATGGCTCTTCATTCTCCGTTCTCAGACGGAATGTTAACTTTGGAAGGTCTTGGCACTCGTCCTCTAGAGGACTTTGAATTCTTTCCTCCTGGTCTGGCATTTCCATTTCATGGTTATGCCAGGCTTACCGAGGAAGCTCTGGTTCGGCTAGATAAGGTCCCCAAAGAGACCGTCATCTTCCCAAAAGAACAAGCCCAATCTGTTTGGGCTAGGTTCCTGAACGACATTAGTTGCACCAACACCATGTTGACGCCGTATAAGAGTTCCTTCACAATGTTTTTAATGGATAAAAACACCGTGACTCCATGCGTCAATAAGGTAGCAGAGCTTGCTTTCCAATATGCTCTGGAGGAGAAGCCCTTGCCTCCCATCCGAGAGGTGGATCCGATCTCCCTCCTTCTTCCTTCTGGCATTGAGTGTTGGGACAATGTCCATACCACTTTTACCTCTGGCAAGCTATCAGCGGACTGTGCCTCAGTTTTATTTAGTGAGCGGCTTCCCCGTCTCCCGGAATCCCTCATTAACCAGGAGTATGATTCCCGCCTACGTGTTGGCCGAACTCTGAACTTGGCCACATCCACGGAGTCGATAGCCTTGACTTATGATACTGAGAGTATCTTTAAGTCTCTCAATAAGGCTACGTTGCAGTCATTGTATTATGATCTTTATGACTTCGCTATTGCTAAACGTAGGTGTCGCAAACACGTCCTGGCTGAGGCGACTATTAGGCACGAGCCTAATAAGCTTATCCGGTCCTCCTGCTGGGGTTCAAATCTCTTCCCTGAGGATCTTGTGGAGGAAGTCTTGGCAGAGGCCACTAGAGTCAATCAGAGC
This sequence comes from Palaemon carinicauda, assembly GCF_036898095.1. Taxonomy (NCBI): domain Eukaryota; kingdom Metazoa; phylum Arthropoda; class Malacostraca; order Decapoda; family Palaemonidae; genus Palaemon; species Palaemon carinicauda. The sequence continues at coordinate 39,954 of NW_027171873.1, forward strand.
CTTAAAGCCCGTTGGGGTTTGACTCCTAAACGAAAATATGACCCCGCAAATTACCAAGCCCGGGGTAGGAAGAAGCTCCGCCCGTATACCTCCACCCAGTTCAGGCAACAGCAGAGTAGTTCGTCCAATTTCCGACTGCCTCTTCCTCCATCTCCCGTTGCTCCTGCGCAGCCTTCTACCTCTCAGGCTCCTTCGGACGACTATGTCACCGTTCTGCTCCCTAAGAGCCAGCTTTCCGGTGCCTCCACCACCTCTCCTGCCTTTAACCAGTCTTATGAGGCTCATAGCTCTTCCCAGAGTTATAACAGAGGTAGAGGCTACCACCGTGGTTCAAACCAGAACAGGGGTAGAGGAAAATTCTTTCGCAAGGGAAAGAACTTCCGAGGCGGACGTGGAGGCAACTCCTCAAGCCAATACTGAGGTGCAGCAGGTAGGGGGGAGGCTTTATGCCTTCCGCAACAAATGGAGGTTCAGTCCCTGGGCTTTCAGTATCATCTCCAAGGGACTGGGGTGGAGTTGGATTCAAGGGCCTCCTCCTCCGAACAAATTTCATCAACATTCCACTCCGGACCTAGTCGAATTCGTCCAGGATCTGTTACAAAAGAACGCCATACAAGAAACGAAACACCTGAAGTTTCAGGGTCGGCTGTTCAGTGTCCCGAAGAAGGATTCGGACAAGAGAAGAGTGATTCTAGACCTATCCCTTCTCAACTTGTCCATTCAATGCGACAAGTTTCGAATGCTTACCGTCTCGCAGGTGCGGACCTTACTTCCCCGTGGGGCCGTCACCACCTCTATCGATCTTACAGACGCCTATTATCACGTCCCGATAGCGAGACACTTCCGTCCGTATCTAGGCTTCCGCCTAGGGGACAAAAATTACTCCTTCAAGGTGATGCCTTTCGGGCTCAACATCGCCCCAAGGATCTTCACAAAGTTAGCAGAAGTCGCTGTTCAGGAACTCAGAAATCAGGGGATTCAAGTAGTAGCCTATCTGGACGACTGGCTCATTTGGTCAGACACCTCCCAAAATTGCCTAAAAGCCACTCACAGAGTCATCCAATATCTTCAATCTCTAGGCTTCCAGATCAACTTCAAGAAGTCCCGTCTTCTTCCGAAATCAAAGTTCCATTGGCTCGGCCTGCAATGGGACCTTATATCTCATTCTCTGTGTCTTCCCAAACCCAAGAGGTTAGAGATTGCGAGGAACACCAAACGCTTTCTCAAAGACAAAGTAAGTTCCAGACGACTCCAAGAGAGGATTCTGGGGTCCCTTCAATTTGCCTCAGTGACGGATCTACTTCTGAAGGCAAAATTGAAAGATATCAACCGTGTCTGGCGTTCGAGGGCGAACCGGAAGCTCCGGGACAGGAAAGTCCGCCTTCCTCCCATTCTACGGGAGAGACTTCTTCCTTGGACAAGAGCCAACAATCTGTCAAAGTCAGTTCCCCTTCGGTTTCCGCCTCCGAAGCTAATCATTCACACGGACGCATCCCTATCAGGTTGGGGCGGCTATTCTCAGCTCAGGAAAGTTCAAGGTCTTTGGTCTCCCTTATTCCGCCAATTTCACATCAATGTGCTGGAGGCCATGGCAGTTCTTCTAACCCTGAAACGTCTCGCTCTACCCAAGAGACAACACCTTCGTCTGGTCCTCGACAGCGAAGTGGTGGTCCGCTGCCTCAACAGAGGCGGGTCAAAATCAGGGCCCCTGAACCATGTTCTAGTAGCCATATTCTCCCTAGCAGCCTCGAACCGTTGGCATCTTTCAGCTGTCCACCTGGCGGGAGTCCGGAACGTAGTGGCAGACGCCTTGTCCCGGACCTCCCCTCTAGAATCGGAATGGTCACTCGATCTAAAGTAATTCCGGTGGATTCTCTCTCGGGTTCCCGGTCTCCAAGTGGACCTCTTCGCCACGGAGTCCAACCACAAATTGAGAGTATATGTGGCTCCCAATCTAGACCCTCAGGCTTACGCCACAGACGCCATGTCACAGAATTGGGACATCTGGGAAAGGATTTATCTCTTTCCCCCGGTGAATCTTTTACTGAAAGTCCTAGACAAACTGAGTTCCTTCAAGGGACAAGTAGCCTTGGTCGCACCCAATTGGCCCAAGAGCAACTGGTATCCTCTCCTGCGAGAGTTGAGACTATATCCTCACCCGATACCCAATCCGGTTCTGTCTCAGATAGTACAAACACGCGTTGTGTACGCTTTCTCAAACATTCAGAGCGCCCTAACTTTATGGACTTCATGAAGTTTGCGGCCATGCATGGTGCCAATATCGATCCTCAAAACACCTTGTTTCTAGAATCAGATAAACGGGATTCCACCATCCGCCAATATGATTCTGCAGTTAAAAAGTTGGCAAAATTTTTGATGGACTCAGACGTGCACTGTATGAACTTGAACCTTACAGTCACTTTCTTTAGAACTTTATTAGAATCAGGTCTGGCAGCCAATACTATCACCACTATTAAATCTGCTTTGAAAAAGATCTTCCTAGTAGGTTTTAACATAGACTTAACCGACTCTGTGTTAGCTTCAATTCCGAAAGCTTGTGCCAGACTGAAACCGGTTACTCGTCCTACCCCGGTGACCTGGTTCCTTAATGATGTACTCAAATTGGCTTCTGATACCATTAACAGTTCTTGTGATTACATTCCCCTTCTCAGGAAAACACTTTTCCTGGTGAGCTTGGCTTCCGGGGCAAGAATTTCTGAACTGGCAGCCTTGTCGAGAGACCCGGGTCATATTGAGTTCCTTCCTTCGGGAGAGGTCCTTCTTTCGGGAGAGGTCCTTCTTTCGCCTAACAAATTCTTTTTGGCTAAGAACGAAGACCCTCAGAACAGATGGTCCTCCTGGAAAATTGTTCCCCTCACGCAAGATCCGTCTCTGTGCCCTGTTGCTACTCTTAGGTCTTATTTATCCCGGACCTCCTCTAACTCCTCGGGGCCTCTATTCGTTAGAGAACAAGGTGGTACCATTACCATTAAAGGGATCAGGCAACAAATTTTGTATTTTATTAAACAAGCTAGCCCCGACTCTTTTCCTCTTGCACATGATATCAGAGCGGTTGCTACTTCGGTGAACTTTTTTCACCACATGAATTTTACGGACCTTTCCAGGTATACAGGGTGGAAATCACCGTCAGTGTTCAAGAAACACTACCTTAAACATTTGGAAGCCCTAAAATTTTCTACAGTAGCTGCAGGGAGCGTAGTTACTCCCAGGTAACTCGCATGTTAATTCCTTGTCACTTTATCTCTCCCCCTTACCTGCCTCATTTATACCCTATTTGTATTCGTTGGTTTCGCACCTGAATACTATTATTATATTTGTAAATCTTTAACTCCTGAGTATCTGTATATATTATCACTCACGGCATTATTATACCTTACCTTATCTGTCAGTTGTTCTACCAAGTGGATTTATGTTCCTTCTAAGACACCCTTATAATTGTTTTTTGGCACTCATCTCTGATTAAAGCATCTTGTATTTTCCTTACGCTTATGTTTTTCCTTTATTTTGCAAGTTTGGTGACATTTCTCTTGTATAGATTCACTGGGCGGCACAGGTTCGAGCCCAAAAAAGGGATTTTGACGTAGGAAAAATCTATTTCTGGGCGAGGGACCTGTGCCGCCCAGTGAACCCTCCCAGCTCCTCTCCCTTGGAGTCCCCAAACTTTGGGTGCTAAGGAGTTGGGTTCTGAGCGGATGCAGAGTTGGTGGTGCCGAGTGAGGTTGAACGGCTCTCCTCTATTGGGGTCTTTGTCGTGGATGAATCTAAATAGTGCGGGACCTCTGGATTATACGCCCAATTTTATACCGACACCAATAGGTGAGCGAGCTAGTTAACCTAGCACTCCTTTACATTTTTTCTCTGGTATATTTAGCAGTAAATTACCTAAGAATAAGTGCTAAATGGAGCTTATTCACTGGGCGGCACAGGTCCCTCGCCCAGAAATAGATTTTTCCTACGTCAAAATCCCTTTTTTGGATGAGATAGCATGTCGTCCTGATGGACCTGCCCTCCTTTTATTGAAAAAGGGCTGAAAGGATCCCTCCCGAAAGTACTGTATTTGTAGCACCTTGCTAACGCTACAACGAATAAAGATGGTGGACTAATATGACGTCATCTAGAGACTCAAACAGTAATGGAGGAGAGGTACCTTATAACGGCTCCCCTTTCGTTTTTTTGCCACTTTTCCCCCTCGAAGCGTAAACGCTATTTGGGGTGAAGATAGCTATGTGGCATGTCAAGAATACGTCCTCTGATATGCAATATCCCTAAAAGGAAAAGTTAGGGATATTCGTGCCAGGAGTTAGAATTCTGGAGACTTTAAGGTAAAATTCTCTGGGAATATCACTGTAGTCAAATATACCCCAGGAAGCTACACTTAAAGGAACTGCCATCAGGACGACATGGCTATCTCACCCAAAAATAGATTTTTCGCTTCACTCAAAATCCGTTTTCTTTTCCCTATTCCTTCTTCCTTAAACAGAATGTTTCCTAATACCTTCTTTTCCTCTTCGCATGGCTGCTGTAGTTCTATTATTTTCCTTCTCTCGTCGCTGAGCTCAGGATAGCTAAGAATGAAATGGGTAGGGTCTTCAGTCTCTGCCCCTCACAGTTTACCTTCTACTCTTCCTTCTACTTCATGCCTTTTCCTATCATTTAATCTTAGACAGTTGACCCTAGCTCTATACATAATAACAGAATCAGGTTTATATGGATCAAGATCACGAGCTGCTGTAGCTCGTGGCATTGCATCAGCTCAGTGCCGTTTGTGCAGCCTGGCTTTAGTAGCATACTGCTTGACAGTACAATCTGCGCTCCATTTGCAGACTTTAGTTCTCTTCCATATTGCCATTCAAGAAACTTGAGAAGCTTAAAGGGACTTAAAGGTATCAGAAAAACAATGGATCAAGCCAGGGGATATTTGTTGTAACTTACTGTGTCCGACAAAGTTCTGCTACCAAATTATTATCATTACTAGTTAAGCTACAACCCTAAATGGAAAAGCAGGATGCTATAAGGCCAAGGTCTCCAAAAAGGAAAATAACCCATTGAGGAAAATAAATAGATAGAACAGTGTACCTGAGTGTTCCTTAAGCAATAGAACTTTAACCCAAAACAGTGGAAGACCATGGTACAGAGGGTAGAGAAAAATGGTTTGATTTTGGAGTGCTCTCTTAAGAGAGCAGCTTGCCATAGCTAAACATAGCTAAAGAGTCTCTTCTACGCTTACCGAGTGGAAAGTAGACACTGAACAATTACATTGTAGTAGTTAACCCCCTTGAGTGAAGAAGAATTTTTCAGTTATGTCTCATGTCAGGCATAAGAGGAAAGAGGAGAATGTGTAAAGAATAGGCCAAACTATTCAGTGTGTATATAGGCAAAGGAAAACTGAGCTATAACCAGAGAGGGATCCAATGTCGTACTATCTGGTCAGTCAAAGGACCCAATAACTTGCTTTATTATCTCAATGGGTGGCTAGTGCCTTGGCCAAACTGTTAAAGGTTTGTAAAGGCTGTTCATGAATGACAGAAACAAGAGAGAGTGACAATGCCCTAGAAATTGACCATATATACATGTGATCAGCACCCAAGCCCCTGCTTCACTCAAGCTGAGACCTATTAGAAAGGTATTTATGAGGCAAATAATGTTAAAAATGGGTGAATGTATGTATTAGAAGAATGTTGATGGAAAATTTGTAGATAATATTGGGGAAATGAGATTACTGTATTCACTTCCGAAACACACCTAACAAAATAAAAACGACTTAGCGGGCAAGTCCAAAACAGAAGGATGACCTGGAGAGCGCGAGTAGTAGGTGTCGGTGGAGTAGTCCAACTGTATTCTCTAGGGCCTGTCACGGCCCTCCCCTTTGATGAAGGGATTATCTAAATGGAAGACAGCCTGTGAATAGTGGTTTACACACGCCCTTGTTAAATACACGACACCTACAAGGTGTTCGCGCGAGGGTTGTAACCTCTGCATTCCATGCTTTTATCTTTCTCTAGTATATTTGGAAGATTTATGTTAGAAAAGTGTAAAGAAGGACCCTTTTCACCGGCCGTCACAGGTCTCTCCCCAGAAATAGATTTTTCCTTCGTCAAAACCCCTTTTTGCTTCCTCAAAATAGGCTAACCGGAAGCAATTTGTTTGTGATGAAACAACCTACAGTATTATAGAATTATAAATTTATATATTTAATCTATAAGTGTATAATAATGCAAGCCCCAAGTAACAGTTAAACGGGTTATATGAAACATTTTAATTAGTCAGGGTCTTCAGTTCTGTTTTTTCTTTTTTTCAAATCATTATGTTTTATTTTATTAAACTATAGTTTTTATTATGATAAAGTGATTACAGTAGTTATTTTAGTATGTGTTGTTGTTGACTGTACTGAACTTATTAACAGCTTATAACATTTCTAAAGAACCTTATTTTACTTTACAGGAGTCCCTCGTTCAGGATGCCTGAGTCCCATTTACGGACTCTCTCCCTCTTGTGACTGAAGACTTCGACGAACTTTCTCTGTCAAGACGATGTTTAAAAGTTGGATCTACTCTGTCAACACATCCAAGTTGTAGTTATTTGAGCTTATTTTCACAATTCAAGATTAATGTACCGTACAGTATTTTATCAATTTCATTTACCATCTTAAGAAAACTAAAAAAGTTTGGTATAGTTTAAAATCCATTAGGTGTTTGACTATTTATTTAACAAAAAGCATTTAAAGTTCTATGTAAATTACCTTACTTTTTGCTCTCTGTATTAGAAAATGATTGGCATCATGTTCCTCATATTATACTATTTTTTAAGGTTAATACAGAAAGTCTTCAACTTGTAAACTTAATAGTTAATAGGTTTCAAGAAGCTGTTTGTAAGTTTCGTTAAATTTTGGTCTGAGGAAGGCATCACCTAACTTGGTGCCTTTGATTTTCAGCTGCAAAAGTCAACAAATAGTCACGTTTCATGTTGAAAATGTCATTTTGCTTACAGCATTAAATGATATAATGTTCATTTTACAGTATTTCATTACGAATATTTGATACAACATCAGATTTGATTTCACTTGGATTTATGTTCGTATTTCCAAAAGTTTGCAAGCTGAGGACCTTCTGTGTTTTGATAATATTGTTAATAGGCAGGACACATTTACATTTTTGTGGAATTTATTGTTTAAAAACAAATTTAAATTGATATATTGTAGAAAGTTTCTGTTTTCCTTTTTGCATTTTAGTCATGGCAAAAGATTTTTAACTGAGAAAGAATAATTTGATAAAGTCGGAGCAATTTTATCTCATGATAAATTTAATCAAAAGACAAATGATCTGGTTTGTATTTTGCTTAAGAATAATTGTCTAATAATTCTCTTATTATTTTGTGTGTCGCTTATTTTATCTTTCATACGTGATAGGAAAAGGACTTTTGTTACTATGCTAAGGTCCCGTAAATGTGTTCTGCCCGTTGATAATTACTGTAGGGTTTGATATTGTATTGCTGCAGCAGTGGCCAAGATCTCATTCATTCATGAGAGTCCCTTTGTAGTTTTTAGTTGTGGATATGGTCTCCTCTGAGGAGTATATACATGTTCATAGGAAAAACAAACCACCTCTGTGGGTTGTTATGATTATTTCTGGGCTCAACCTGTGTCGCTCCGTGAAATGCTTCTTATAGCACCATTTCTAAGGTATAAATACTGCTAAATATACCAGAGAAAAAAGCTGCATGGAATGCCAGGAATATACCCAGCTCGCTCACCCTTAGGAGAGCTGCTTACCATAGCTAAAGAGTCTCTTCTACCCTTACCAAGAGGAATGTAGCCACTGAACAATTACAGTGCTGCAGTTAACCCTTTGAGTGAGAAGAATTTTTTGGTAATCTCAGTGTTGTTAGGTGTATGAGGACAGGAGAATGTGTATAGAATAGGCCAGACTATTCATTGTGTGTGTAGGCAAAGAAAAAATTAGCCGTAAACAGAGAGAGGGATCCAATGTAGTACTATTTGGCCAGTCAATAGACCCAATAACAGCCGCTAGTGTCTCTACGGGTGGATGGTGGTCCTGGCCAACCTACTTCCTATAAAATCACAAGCAGTTTTTCCTTTATTTAATCTATTGTACTTTAGCCGTTGTATATCACTTAGTTTTTAGTTAAGTGTTGTTGTGTTTCCAGTTGGAATTTTGTTTACGAATGTTGGTAAGTAGAGGACTTGGACCTGTTTCAGCACAGGTGGTGTTAGAGTAGCACCTAACCCTTTGCCACTTGGAATTTTAACTTTTGTGTTCTGTTCACATTTGAACTAACTACAGTAAGCAGAAGGATAGTAAGAATAATCGGTTCTCAGGCACCAGACTTTCTCAGGCACCAGCCTTTCTTCAAGTTTGGACCTTGTCAAGGAATTTTATATATATTTGATTATACATAACAGAGATTTTATTCTGTAATAACTTTAAAATCATTTTAAGAATTGTATATTGCAATTAATGACTACAGTTTTCCCCCTGTCTTTATCATTGTTTTGGCAGTGGTTTTTGGGTTTTTTAATGTGGCTTTGTAAGTCACTAATAATAGAATAATTCAGAGTTTAGTTTTCCAGTGCTGTTCTTAAATAAATATGATCCCAACTGGTATAGAAAAGGTTCACTTTTTTCTTGATTAAGGGCTGCATCAATGGATGGTTGTAGGACTCGGATATAGAACTTTGATGGGAGGAGCTATTACAGATCACCAACAAGGGGCCAAGCGCACCGTTTTCTGTACTGTGCATATGTGTACACGTACAGTACAGTGCGTACATACCTTTTACAGCTTGCATTAGCTTGTAGTCAAGATTTCTTTGAAGATCTTTCAAAATTAGTTCTTAGGAAAAAAGTTAAGTGTGTCATTATTGGACAGTCTAATGATGATGAAAAAAATTAAATCGTCCACAGTTCTTGAGGTTTTTTAGTTCCATATGTCATCTTGGAATGAAAATACCGTACTTTAGGATATTTTGGCGTCGTAAAAAATTCCCCCTTTCTGTCCAAATATCTGGCATTGTAATTAGGCTTGTTAATATTTTGCCAATTTCAGCTTCAGTGGCAAAAATATAACCAACTTATCCCAGAATTAGGTTTGCGTAGTGTGTATTGGTGTGTATCTAATTCACATAAATCTCTATTATTGAAATATTACGTACTGTGGAATAAAATACTGTAAAACAGGATACCAGGTATAAATCACATGAAAAATAAACATGAAAAACTTGAAAAAATAACAAATAACTAATTACAGTTTCACTTTAATGAAAACTTATCTACAGTGGATTAAATAAAACTTTTTTGGTCAAAACTCTTGAGTACCTCAGCTGTTCCAGCTGCCTTGAATCCATTAGAAATTATGTCTGGATTTGATTCCAAATTCTCTATAGATGCAACTAAACATTCTGCACTCAACAGTTTGAGTGTAGCTGGTGACAAATGTATATTGACTGGCTACAAGTTATGCAATATATGTTTCATACTGGTTTCTCATGTTTAAAGGGTATAAAGGCCACTCATGAATTGAAGAGGCAAGGGACAGAGACATTGCCCTGGTTAGCAAGACTCTGCCCTAGAGACTGACCATTTATACATATGATCTGTGCCCTAGATCCCTCTCCATCCAAGTTAGGACCAGGCAATGACTGCCGATGACTCAACAGGTAGGCCTATAGAGTCCCCCAAACCTCCCATCCTTAGCTTACAAGGAGGGTGAGATTGCAGACACCACTAGAAACCATCGTGCTTGAGAGGGGCTTGAACCTCAGTCTCATAAATGGACTGTTTCAAACAGTAGGGGTGTTTTGAGTTATTAACAAGACACAAAATGTTGTTCAATTTTTTGTGTTTGATTTTCACATTTTCAAAGGGAAAACAAAATAGATAAATTATAAATAAAGACCAAAATATCCCAAAGTACGGTACAGTACATTCTTACTGACTTCTGTTGGTATGAAGAAGAGGCTTCTTCCTTAAGAACTGGTTCCTATATCTGTATAAATGCAGGGACGTATAGAATTTAAGACCTTCAGTATCAGATTTTTAACTCAAAATATGATGCTTCCTACATTGGAGGTAGTAGATTGAACAACCTACATCTTTGTGGCCTATAAAGTATTCTTGTACCTTGGTATAGAATTTATATCATCATCATTATTCATTATTTCACCCTTCAAAAGTCCTTTGTTGGATGTAGGCCTCCCCCAGACTTCTATCCCAAGCTATTCTGTGCCACTGTTGCTTATGTTGGTCTAAGTCATCTCGCCAGCGAGTTTTTTTGTCTTCCTCGGCTTCTTGTGTATCCCCGGGGTGTCCAGAAGGTTGTTCGTGATGTCCATCTGTTGTCTGTCATCCTGGCAATGTGCCCCGCCAGTTCTATTTGAGCTTGCTAATGGTTTCAAGGATATCCATTACTTTATTTTTTTGATGTATCCATTTAGCTGTTTTTCTATCCTTCCATGTTAGATTTAGCATAATTCTCTCATGTGCCCTCTGCATTGTTCGTAATTTAAGGGAAAGTTTTTTTGTTAGATTCCAAGTTTCGGCCCCATAGGTGACAGTGGGGGTGCCGAAACTTGGAATCTAACAAAAAAGCTTTTATGTACTGTATCTTAAAACCATAGAGTGCTCCTCTAGCATGTAATGTTTGACTTTTATGAGACACTATTCTTATTTTCAGAAGTTTGTTTAGAGCTGCTACTAAACTTTTGAAAAATACATAATTGAATATGGGCTCCAACAGGAAAAATAGTCCAGTGAGGAAAGGAAATAAGAAATCAGATAGAATAGTGTGCCTGAGTGTACTCTCAAGCAAAAGAACTCTAACCCATGACATTGGAAGACCATGGTACAAAGACTAAGGCATTACCCAAGACTAGAGAACAAGGGTTTAATTTTGGAGTGTCCTCCTTCTAGAAGAGCCTCTTACCATAGCTGTCCTACACTTATCAAGAGGAAAGTAGCCACTGAATAATTACAGTGCAGTATGTAATCCATTGAGTGAAGAATGTTTTGGTTATCTTAATGTTGGCAGGCATATGAGGAAAGGAAAATGTGTAAAGAATAGGCTAGACTATTCGGTGTACATGTAGGCAAAGGAAAAAAGAGGTGTAACCAGAGAATAAGTTATCTTCAAAGAAGACAAATTCTATAGAACTTTGAATAGATTACTATAACATTTATATATGTTACACATAAAGGTATTTGCATTTTGTACCTTTAAATACATCTTAGGAATTGTGTGACATTGGCAATTTGTGAGTACAGTTTTCCAGAGTTTTTTTTTACATTGCTGTTACAATGTTTTTTTCTCTGGTTTTTAACCTGACCTCACAAATTGCCAATGTCATACCGTTCAGGATGTGAACAGATAAGGAGTGTCATTCACATGAACTATCTGGACCTGTTAGCAGTATTCATGGAAATTTGGGCTTAGGAGTCACTGGTAAAGGGGAAGTGCAGAAAACGCTGCTGCAGTCTCCTACATTCGGTGCTAAGTCCCTCTCTGGAGGCGACGAGATTCTCACTTTGACACTTTTTACTCATGCTGTACTACAGTTGATATTATTATTATTGTTATTATGATCATTATTGCTAACTAAGCTACAAACCTAGTTGGAAAAGCAGGATGCAATAAGCCCAAGGGCTCTATCAGGGACAAATAGCCCAGTAAGGAAAGGAAATAAACAAACTACAAGTGAAGTGATAAACAAATAACATATTTTAAGAACAGTAACAGCATTAAGATAGATCGTTCGTAAATAAACAATAAAAAGAGACATGTCAGCCTGTTTAGCATAAAAACATTGGCTACAAGTTCTACCAATTTAAATACCCAATTAGAAAGATCATTCAACAACTTGGTCACAGCTGGAATAAAACTTCTAGAATACTATGAAGTATTGAGCCTCATTAGAGAGGGCCTGACTATTAGAATTAGCTGCATACCTAGTATTATGAGCCGGATAGTACTGTCCGGGAAGATCTGAATGCAAAGGATGGTCAGAATTTGGAAGTGTATTTATTTCTTTGACAATTGGTTCATAGTGCAAAGGTTGCAATAATGTTAGATAGATCATGAACAGTGGCATAATGGAAACATGGATGGAGAGTCTATGTAGGATAGTATAAAAAATCCTTTAAAATTCAAATGAGATTTCTGTGTAGGGGGTTCCGAGTGTGTCTTCCTAGAATGACGATGTATCATTGCTTACTGCCCTAAGTAGGGTGTAAAGGGTTATCTTGGGGAATGGATTTCGAAATCTGTAGGTGCTGTACAAAATTCTTCATTATTGGATTTGTAATTTCAAAGTATGATGTTCTCTTGTATGCAGTAGTGTGTTGAACAATGGGACTGTTTCTGTAGTGCTGTTTTGAACAAAGTTCTTATATACTCTAATCAGTTTGCCAGTTAGCCTGATAAAGTATTATGATTTTGTTTTCAATGTAAGAGTGCTCCCTTTTAGATTCAGCTTCGAAAGTGGGACATTGTTCCCTTTGGATAATTTGCCTAGAAGGGCTACTTAACTTTTAAAAATGTCATCACTGAAAGGACTTATGCTTAAAAAGGCCATTCATTTTAATGTTTTACTCCATAAAAATGAATTATCTTCGAAAGTACGCTTTCCTTTCTTCAGGGAGATTTAGTGTCGGCTAATTGCTGTACCACACAATAGCAACTTAGTTTCTGTCTAACCCAGTGATAAAGTATCAATTTAAAGTTGGTTTGTATTTATGAAACTCTAGATGTTTTATGAATTAGATCACTTTTGTTTTTTCAAGCTTGATTATATATAGTAATTCACTTTTGTATTATCTTTGGACAGAGAGGAGTTTAATCTCTTATTTTATTTGATAGATTTGTATCGTAAAAGATTAAGGAAATTTTTCAGTCTTGTTCCAAATGTTAAGTTTAGATTTTAATGACCTTAACATTCTTTAAGTATTGAAGATGTTCTTATAATAATCTTAGGACTTCACAAGAATGTTTAATAGCTAACGCTTATTTTGTAAAGCGTGAATATATTTTCTGTATAATTGTAATTCATATTTTTTAATTAGATAGCCTTGGCCACTACTGCAGTATGATACAATTTAGTTTGTGTCAGAATAGATGTAAAATCTTGTACTAACTGTGATTTAAATACTGTTTAAAAGAACTCTTTTCGAAAAGTTTTGTTAAACTTCTTTTGACATAAGTCTGGTTATGAGATTCTTCCTAATACAGTTGAGGAAGTACTATTGAGATCAAGGCAGGGTTGAGTTGTTAGTACTTAACCCTTTTACCCCCAAAGGACGTACTGGTACGTTTCACAAAAGCCATCCCTTTACCCCCATGGACGTACCGGTACGTCCTTGCAAAAAAATGCTATAAAAATTATTTTTTTCATATTTTTTATCATTTTTTGAAAAAATTCAGGCATTTACCAAGAGAATAAGACCAACCTGACCTCTCTATGACAAAAATTAAGGCTGTTAGAGCAATTTAAAAAAAAATATATACTGCAAAATGTGATGGGAAAAAAATAACCCCTGGGGGTTAAGGGTTGGAAATTTGCAAATAGCCTGGGGGTTAAAGGGTTAAAGATTAAGTATTTTTATTTTTATTTTTAAAAGTTTGAGTGCATTTGTGATGCATTAGGTTAATAATTTTGGGATTTATTCAGGTAGGTTGGTTGCATATAAGTTTGGAATTCCCGAACAAATATTTACAACCATTGATATTATGGTGGTTAGAAATAAACAAAATAATTTGTAAGTTAGAAGTGATTATAGGTAAATCTATTTTTGAGAGTTTATAAGGGATTTTAAGCCCAGTTCTTTTAGCGAGATGCAGGTAATGAGATCAAAAGAAATCCAACTTTGTTTTCTAAGTAGATACTGTATAGTGAGTCAAACCTTAGATAGATTGACAGTATCCAGTCGAGGAGATGATAAAGCAGGTTATGTAATTAAGAAGGCATTACAGTATAACAATATTTAATCCTAGTTTTAAAAAGGTTTTTTAACTTGATATCTGTCCTGAAATGTAGGCAAGATAACAATGTATTGATAGCTGAATTATTGTATTCTTTCCATATTTTTGTGCTGGACTAAGAATTATAAATTAAGATTCCTCATATATCCAGACCTATGTCAAAACGAAGTCCATCTTATAATGTTGAAACATAAGTGTATTGTGTAACCTTGTAACAATACTGTATTCTTTAATGTCTTTCAGATGTATAAACTGTTCCGAAAGACAAGAAATAAAGGCCTTTAGGCCCATCAACAGGGGCTGAGCTCATAGAAGAGAGCTGGCCCTGCTTCCTTGCCACCAGAAGCCGTATACAGAAGCTACAACAGTCCCTGTCTCCTGTGATGAGTTTGGTGACATGATTCTCAATGGTGAGGCTTGAAATTTTATGACAACTTCTTGTTTACTGGAAGCAGTGTGTCACTGGGTTATTATCTTCCAGGAGGTTAAAGTTTACTAAATGGGTATCTTGAACATTTGATATTTTAGTCTAGGAATATGAAACTGCTGTCATAATTTTTTCATCTTATTGAGGGAGTTACTGTATGCCACAGAACCAAAAATAGCCTGTCACTAGAGTTCTTGAGAAAAATCCTGATTCACTGTAGCTTAATGAATAATCAGATTTTTTAAAGTTCCAATCAGTTTTCGTTTAGAATCATGACTAAAGAACAAATGAATTTAAAGTTTTTGAGTTCTTAAAGTGATCCAAGATGACTTTGGACCCTACAGTTTGATGTTCCAATTGAACATAGATTTGCCATTCAAAATGATTCCTAATTCCATTATAGCTGATGGAAGATTTCTGTACCTGGAGTATTGTTCCAAACATGAGTGCAGTGGTTAGATGATTTTACTGTGGATTTTTTACAGGCAATTCAGTTTTGTATAACGTAATTCTTATAGTAACTGTATTACTTGATAAGTCAATTTTATAGAAATAGAATCCTCAGAAAGCTTAGAAAGAGTCGTAGATCTTCCACAGGCTTTGAAAGTTCAAAATTTGTAAAACCGAATACTTTCTGCTGTGTTGGATGCATAATTTGCCAAAATTTCATTAATTTTAAATATGATATTTTCTGGTAATTGTCTGCCCCTGTATTTATGATTACATCTTAGATTATATGGGAATATATCTCTATATCTTATATATCAATTAATTTGATTTGAAGAAGAACAATATAGCGTAAACTTAATTAGGCTTTAGAAGCTGGGAGTGTTAGATTTTTTTTTGTGTGAGGTTAGTGGTAAAGTAAATTGTAATTAAATCTTTTCATCTTAATAATCATTAAATGTCACAGAATGTGAATGCAGTCATTCATTGTTGGGCTTTTTTAGTTTACATTTGTAACTTGTCCCATGATGGACTTGGAAGAGTTTCAGTATTTTTCTTTATATTTGCGATGCCAATAGATTTTTAAAAAGGGGACCGGCATCACCTTTTACATGTTCCAAGATTAGATGCGTTTTATGTTTTTCAAATGCTTCATTAACCGAGGAGAAGTGCAACATGCACATCGCTGTGTCATTTTTTCCCCAAATTTGGTGCGGTAACCTATCATTATTTAAATATTTACATATTTTGTTATTTCCTGTACCAAAAGGTAGAGCTAATGGCCTTGTCAGATTCTTGTGCCAAAGTGATGGTATTGAGTAGAACAAGTTTAGAGAGTTGAACATTGCCCTAATATATTGCCAACTATGTCATGCATACTGAATATGGTGTGGTCATTAATACATACTGTATTGAGTTATTTTGTTAACAGGAGTTGATTTGGATGTGTCTCTCGTTCATAATTTTAGGCTTGAATCACAGGCAGAAGGCATAGCTTCTTTTTAATTTTGGTCTTCCATATTCTTTGGCTTTAGGTGGTCCTGTCTGGCTCTACTTCAGTATTGGTCGAAGTGCACACTTATATTTGAAGCTTAGATCTGTTAAGCTATCATTTTATGTAGATTTTGTTACACCCGATCTATTAAGATTGACAATTGCTTTTCTTGATTAAGCGCTGGTGTTTTTGGAAAATCTACTGTTCCTTTGTTGTGCTACCTTGGGTCCTCTCGGCGACCACTGAGGTAGTGGCAGTAGGTGAGTCAGCATATGAAGCTTCATTTGTGGTAGAAAACGGCTATGGTACCCTAGCAGTACCAACCAAACTCGGCTGAGTGCCTCCTCGGGGAAAGAGGAATAATGAGAAAAAAATCCTCTATTGTTCCTATTTTGTGTTGGCTACCTTCTAAAATTAATTCAAGTGACATGGTAGATAGTTAGACTTTGGAGTCCTGAAAGGTCAATATTTTTTAACAAAAACTGTTCAAACTGTTATCCTGAAACATGTTAGATAATCTCATTGTTTCTTACGCTATTTTATTGTAAATCTTTGTAATCGTTTTACACATTTCAGCTGATTTCTAAGCTGAGAAAGTTGATGGTTAACAGACTTTCATAAGTGCTAAATGTGTCAAACAAAGATTAGTTTCATACTCTTACTTTCTCATATTTCACATAAAAAATTATGTACATGAAAATCATAAAAACTCATTGTTTTATTAAAAAAAGAATGTACTGTATAGAGAGTTTGTCAAAACTGAAAGCTTGATGCTGAAAGTTTTTATTTAGGAATATTGCATGAAACTTGATGATGGATATTCATTACTTTCTTGTTATCCTGGGATGCACACTTACAGTAATAGGTTTTACCTGGATTTTCATGTTTGAAAACTATTGTATTTTAAAATGAAGTCCAGTTTTGATGAACATTATTGCAAAAAACGTCTTTAGAATATTTCTATGAAATAGCAATACTGTATCAATATTCAGGAATCGTAAATGTTCGGACTAAGGTTTGAGACCCGCTGAAGCTGGGGGGGGAGCCTATAGGTCTACCTACTGAGTCATCAGCAGCAATTAGGTAGCCCTCACTGGTCCTAGCTTGGGTAGAGAGGGGCCTTAGCTGATGACCATATGTATACGTTGTCAGTTTCAAGGCCATTGTTACTGTCCCTTGCCTCTGCCGTTTATGAGCAATCTTTAAACTTGCAGAAGTCATCTGTCATCTTTGTTACAAAAACTACAGTAATATCTTGTTTTGACTACAGATTTCCTCTCCATCATAAGCTGTTCAAAAGTCTTTGATCGAGAAGTTTAAGATTTCTACTTTATTTGAGAGATTTTAGATGTTATATAGTACTTCAACTAATGTACAGTACATATCAGGAGATAGTTTGCAGTAGGGAAGAGTACTGAATAATTTGCCTCTTCCTTTTAAAGATTATCAGATCTTGAGACAATTTTCTTTTTGAAATGTAAGGAATTTTGTTGAGTTTTGTTTTTATTCTACAAGACTTTTCCGGATGAAGCTTTTTCATATTGGCTATAGCTTAATGGTAAAGGATGTCAGTACATCTAAGGTTTCAGTTAAGCTGAGACACATTGAAAGCTCAGTACTGAATGACATTGGAGAAGTTACTGTACACATTTTAGAGTTATATTATTTGCTGAAAGTCTCTAGTTGTAGACTGCTAAGTTTATTTCTCCATTGAGATCTTTTAGATAACTGCTTTGGGAAATACTTTATAGTTTAGATTTTCACATTGAATCTGAGTTCTGCCATGGAAATTCTAATTAATCAATTTAACTGTTCAGAAGCTCATTTGAAGCCATGCTGTCTTTGGTGATCCAGAAATATTCTGTATTTTTCTTTTTGGATGACAGATATAAAAAATACTCATCTTTGTCAATCCTTTTCCAACGTTATACTCAAGCAATTGAATTCATTCTAGATTTTTTTCCCAGTCTGAAGATGTTTCGAGAGTACTCTCTCCCTGGCTCGAAGGATTTAATTAGTGCTTGTCCAAAATCTATTCCACTCAGGTCTTGTGTGATATGTTGGTTTTTTCTGATGGATTTAAATACGGCCAAAATTTAGCTTCATTTGCACAAAAAACTTGTAGATTAACTTTTCCCTGTTCCAAAGGTTGGTTTGATGCTTGGTTTTTATAAATCTATTATAGATTTCATTCTGTCTTCCCAAAGGAATATGTATGCTCGTTGCAATTTTAAGTCTGATTCAAGTATCTTCTCCTGAGGATCTAAAAGATTCAGTTTTCCCAAGAACGACATACGTCTACATGGAAGAAGCTAAATGCATCCTGTTTGCTCTCTAATGAAAACAGCTTCTGTGAGGATGATGCTTGGTCTAGGTATCATGGTATTTGGAAGCTCTTCTTTAATTGTTCATTTCAAATGCTTTGATAGATTCGATAGCTGATTTTGATGTATATTTTTCTTTATACGTTGCTCTTTCTGTCGGTATTTGTTTTGAGTACTACTCTCTGTAGATGCATGCCTAAATATGGGGCCACATTTGTTATAGTGAGGATATTCTCCTGAGACCTTACAGTTTTTCCCAAGATCTTACTGTTTTAGAGACTTGGTGAAAAAGAGTTCTTTATTGTTGCTCTTTTTGTAATTATTTTCATATTTCCTTGGGAGGAAGTTTCTCCATCTAAGAAAGGAAAGAAATTATCTCTTCTATTTTGTTCAGTATCTTGATGAAAAGAATATTGCTTTCAGTGCAACTCAGGATGCAACATAGCACAAAGGCAATTGATTACTGTACTTTCAGCATTTTATTTTATTAGCTTGTCTTGAGATATGTGGACTTTCATCTTCAGCTATCAGTAAGAGGCGGTAGTCATTTTCATTGTCTGGTTTGCAACATTTTCCTTGTGCCATCATTTTAAGGAATGAATTCAGATCCACTGTGCTTGTATAGAATTATACCTGTATCAATGCTTTTATGAACAGCTATTGATACAGTTAGTTTTGATCCATAGTTCTCTTTTGAGTTTTATAGCTCTGGGCATAGCTGACTTATGTGCACAAGGAGGCTGTTAATTATTTGCTTGGTTCATTGTCTTGTATCCTCTGTACTTCATATTGCTGTCTATGGATATCATTAGATCTGCCCTTTTGTTGATCTGAATTAGTGTAGCACTGTCCACTTCTTTGATTGTTGATGCCACTAGTTATTTTCAGATCCTGGTCATTCTTATTTTTACTAAAACACTATTTGTTCAAGGAATTTACATTAGCATTTCTGCTGTACTTAGTGTACAACTGTCATTTGCTATTTTGAAATCTTTTATTGCTTTGGAAATAAAGGCCGTTTTGCTAGTAATTGAGATGGACTTTGATGTCTTTTGACAGCTGGCATATTGTGAAGTTTAGGAAATTTCTCCTCAAGCAGTTAGTACTTTTATACTTCTGTTAATTTAGAGGGAAATACATTGAAATCACCAGCTTCATTGTACACACCAATGCTCAGTGGTGGAGAATTTATAACGGCATGTTTCGTATTCTAGAAAGAACAAACAAAAATTATATTTGTAACTAAACACCAAAGGTATATAATAAAAATTTCTCTCTCAATCCTTGTTAGAAGTGTAAGATGGTGTAGAATATTGTCCTTGTCACTGTGCGCTTTGTTTTGGATCACAGCTGTGATAAGGTGGAACTTTGAGGTCTGGAGGAAGTAGTGTTCTGCACTCTATGACATACTTATTGTTTCCAAGTTCAACAAGCTTTTTTTCAAGAAAGCTATTTACTGCTAACTCACTTGGAATGTCCCTTCTTATGGGATGTAGTCCAAGGATTTACCCTTCTCTAAATGATCGCAATTTTGCTTTTCTATCATTACAAGTCTTAGATTTGAATTTGGATTTGTAATACCCAATTAAGGTTGACTATGATGTTAGTCCCTGCTCAGTTGAGGTCAGGATTTCTTAAGTGTTGGAATCCCATTGTACTTTCATTTTCTTGGTGTTGATTGTCTAAATCCAAAGTACAAGTCATTTTATGTTGTGTTTAGTTGGGTTTTGGATACATTGTGATTAGCTCTATTTGCCTCGTGTGGGTTGTTTAATCATTGTCATTGTAGGAAAATGATTAACAATGATCCAAACAATTGCTTTTGGCTCAGCTCCCATTCAAGAAGTTGTTGGACTGTTGCCTCTAAGGAAGAAGGAAAAACAAACGTCAGGAAAGAGGCTAGTGCTGGAAACTTTAGCAGCAGTTGATCCCTAATATATTGATAATGCCATCTGTTCTCTTTATTTCTTTGAGGAAGAAACTTATTGTTTCCTTAGAGTAAAGTACTCTAGTTCAGCTGTATGTTGAGCTGATCTAGTGGTCATAGAAATTTGCATTGTTCATGAGTTTCCAGTTGAGTAGCTTGTGCATTTCAGTACAATGTTTCTTAGATAGAAAATTGCCTGGATGAGTTTCGTAAACTTCTCAGTCTTCCAGTTGAATATCCCGGGTCTCACGCTTATTAACAAGTGATAAACTTGCTTCGTCCTCTCGTGATTCTCACGACGTTCTCCTCTTAGCTTTGCTCTTTATTTTGCTTCTAAGAAAGCTCCTTTATGGGTACTCAAGTATTGTGTTTCTCACAGAGCAGTGAAATGCATTTGATATCTATTTTTGCTCTGACAGTAATTCCAAAGTACTAAATGTTCTGTGAGGTATCACATCAGTATGATACCGTTTCAGGAATTTCAGTTTGAGTACCCTTTCTTAGGTTTTGTTGACACAGAATGAGCTCAGGTTAGCCTAGTACATTTAACCTCAAGTTAAGAAAGATATTTGTATTATAACCTAAGCATCTTTATCATCTCTTTTGTATGAATGACATGGCCTCCAATGGGGAAATGAGAGTAGCTATATTTTCCCTTTAGTTTGCTTGAGAGGAAATTGCTGAGGATGTCTCTTTTTGTTGCACAGCTTAAAAAGAAATCTGTTCTTGATTATTCTGGCAATATTTTTTCACATCAATGTCTTGGTTTTTTCTTTTGGTTGTTGGGATTTTATCCATAAGTTTTATCTAATTGTGACAAGTCTAGAAAAAAATTGGTCTCATTTCCATGAGTTTACTCAAATCATAAAGATTCTTGTTTGTTGGAGCAACTTGAGTCTGCTTTTCAAAATTGATGGTGCATCAGGGTTTGCTTTCAACAGAGTCTAGGTTATTGAAATCCCTCGAAATGAAGACAGCAATCATGTTATAAGACAAATTAAGGCCAAACATTTATTAGAGACAGCCATTTGCTCAAGAGACCACAATTTAGAAGGGCACATTTCAACCTTATTTTTATCTTTTGGTTTACAGAATATGCAGGAAATAACTTGAATATGTAAAAACATTTAGATTTAATGTAAAGGTCAGGCAGTCACCCTCCAAGGAAAGTACTGACAGATGCATTTTGGTATTTAGGGTTTACCTTAGTACCAATGCCATGTCTTTCAGTGCCCCCTCGAAGGGTGCGCTGCCTGTGCTAACTCGTCGGTGTAGGGGAATGCGACGTCAGTCCGATCTGGCACATAGCCGGCTGGGGTGAAGCCGGGGTGTCGGGGTAGTACCCTGCATTTGATGTCATCCCCTTTTCCGGAGTCTTTTTTGCATTTGAGAAACATCGCACGAATTTTAACCTTGGTCGTGTATTTGGTCTTGCTGCTTTCTATAAAGCTTTTTCATCCAAGTATATTGGACTGTACTTGAAATGAGGACTCCTGTCCTCAGTGGTGACTTGAGACGCTAAAGTGAACTATAAATGTCTGAACTTTAATGATAATTCGTTCATGTTCACGGGTTTAAATGGGGATACTTTAGTCTTTTAGTCTTCTGTTTCTTTTCATTTAATAAATGATGGCATTGATAAGTTCATACTTTAATGTCAGTTGTAACGTAAGATACAAGTTTAAATATTAAAGTTTCTTTTGGAGTTTTAAATGTTACATTACCAACAACTTGAGTTTAATTAAGATAACACCTGAAATTGTTCTTATTCGGACCAAATTAAAGATATATATCCACTTGAAAAGTAGTAGAGAAACACTTTGATATAATCCAGATAATCTTAAATCCAGAGAGACATTTGCCAGACATTAAATGTTGTGTTTAAAGATTAATTTGTACTTTGACAAATGTTGCTTTTATGCAGTTTAACATATTTTGGTTATTAAAATATTGTTGCTCTCAAAGATGTGTGGAAGAGTTACGGCTAATATTTCTGCTTTCTGAAGGTTCTAGTTTTGTAAACTGGACTTAGATTCTAGGCTATGCAGTATATTATACGGTTAGGATATGTTAACGAAACTGAATTGCCTATGAAGTGTCTAATAAAGAGTTAACTATCAGGTCCATGGTAACATTATCTAAGTACTGTACTGATTTTTAGAACATCACTCTCCAGGTATAGTTAAGCAGGATTCCCTTTGATTGGCAAAGTTATTCAAATGGTATATGAAACTGTAATGTCAAAGATGTTCTTAGATCACTGCAAGGAATTAAAAACCTTACTTCTATTTGTTGCTTCAGATAAGTCATGATTTTGAATAGCAAGACTAAATGGAACTTTAAAAACTGATAATTGAGTTACAAAATTCAGAATTTTCCTCAAGATTCTGTGTTCAGAGATATTTTTGGTACTGTGGTATACTGAAACACTTGGAATTCCTTCTAAGTATTCTCTCAACAAGATAAAAAATTGTCCGCAGCAGCAGTTTCTAGTTATGATATTCCTGGACTTTAATTATCATTTGTTACAAATGATACCCATTTCCTTAAATTTTAACCAACTGGGAAATGTCCCAGTGATAGTCTGCTTCCAGTAAACAAGGAGTTGTCATACAATTTCAACTTCTCCATTCGGAGGAATGAGACAATGTCACCGTACTCGTCACAGGAGACGTTACGGGACTGTTCGGCTTCTATATAAGGTTCTCTGGTATGCTGGGAAGCAGGTAGAGCCAGCAAATGCAACTTCTATGAGGTCAGCCCCTTATTTGGGGGGGACACTAATATGTCCGGAAAAAAAAAAATTAAAAAAATTTATTTTTTTATTTTGTTATAATTTACCTTTGTATTTTTATGGGGGAAATAAAAGTTTCTTTTTCTAAATTTTTCCTTTATTTACCTTTGTATTTTTATGGGGGAAATAAAAGTTTCTTTTTCTAAATTTTTCCTTTATTATTTTCCTTAATTTTTTTATACATAGAAATAGGAGATTTTTTAAAGTTCATTTTCACAATATAAGCATAAGGATTTTTTTACATAGTACAATTTTACATAAATTTCATGATATATGTATTGTGCATTTCTATTTTAATTGCCAACATTTTTGTGTTAATAGATTTATACTTAACTTTATTGGTTAAATGACTGACTTACAGTAATAACTGCATTGGTTAGAAGGTATCTCAGTTTGCATTTTAATTTCCAAGTTTTTACATTTCAGTACAAGAATAATTTGCATCGCTGTAAACTTATGTAATAGTCCAGCAAATTTAGCAATTGTGGTCAAAGTTTTGGATGTGAAATGGTTTTTGCACAACTGACTCGAGAGATCTAGTCAATGACCCACAAAGACGACCATAAGAATCCTTGGGATTCATAAGTATATTTATGTGACTTTGACAAGCTCTCTCCAGTCAACTGTGAAAAAAAATCCTTTTACATCTAAAACTTTGACCACAATTGCTAAATTTTGTGGTCTAATAACTCAAATGCATGATACATAGTGTACAGTGATACAAATTATTCTTGTAATGAAATGTAAACACTTGGAAATTAAAATGCAAACTGAGATACCTTCTAACCAATGCAGTTATTACCATAAGTCAGATATTTGACCAAAAAAGTTAAGTATAAATCTATTAACACAAAAGTTTTAGCAATTAAAATAGAAAAAAAATTAGTCTAAGAGCATTTACACAAATATTTCACTGGATTTTATCTTGATAGAAATCTCTTTTGACTTTGGCAATATTTAAAATTGAAGAAACAATCAATCTAAAGAAATTTTACAATAAATATTTTACTGGATTTTAAACTGATTGAGATTGGTTCTGACTTTGGCAAGAGATTTGGCACCCTTTAAAAGTGGATAAACATAATTAGTCTAAAGAAATTTTACATAAATATTTATATGACAAAGAAAAGGGGGCAATAAAGATGGATAAATATATCTGTTAGGCATTTGGTGAAAACAAAGACATTTGAAGACTCTCTCTTACATGTACACTCCCTAACTTACTTATAGTGTTTCCATAGTTAATAAACACTATGACAAGAAAATTCGTATGATACCCCATTGTTCGTACAACATGATCATTATACTAAATTTCATTTAACCTTTACCATAAATTCCTTCTCTGATTGACAGGGATTTTGACATAGGGAAAATCTATTTCTAGGCGAAGGACCTGCGTTGCTCTGTGAAATGCTCCTTATAGCACCATTTCTAAGGTATAAATGCTGCTAAATATACCAGAGAAAAAAAGTTGCATGGAATGCCAGGAATATACCCAGCTCGCTCACCCTAATAGGGTGTCGGTATAGTAACTGGAGCGTGTTAAAGCCCCTATCAGAGGTCCCTTACCAATTAGTCTTCTCCTTCCTCAACATCTCCCGTAATTACGAGGTGCCGTTCTACATCCGACTACTGCCCGCTATTACCACTCCCACCCACGCGCCTCCCATCATTCCATTCTTAACACCGTGATATCCAGACGCGTTCTGTGTTCGTAGCCTCTTTTTTACCGTGTTGTGAAGATGTCTGAACTTTTGGAGACTCCTACTCCCAGGTTAAGTATTGCAATTATCTGTTTTGATTAATTCGAGGTAGCGACAGCTTCAGACATCAAATTTAACTTTAAAATCTGAAATACAAAATAAAATACCATAAAAGATATGTCAACTTTGTAGTGGCTGGGAAATAAATTTATGTAAAAAAAAAAGAAGGCTTTGCCAAACTATATTTGTTCAATTAATCATTTCTTTAGACATTAGCATGTTGAATACAAATATATATCTACTTCCCATAAAAAAATTACAATCAAAAACATATAAACAAGGTTTTTCAATTCACTAACTTCAGATTTGAATGGTAATTTCAGTTTGCGCTTGAAAAGCACTGAAGATTCAAGTAAACTTTTAAAAATCTAAACTTGTCTTAAGGATGTGAATTGATTCTCTATCAAAGCAAGATTGGGAATAAGCTAAATGAAAGTAGAACATCTCAAAATCATAACCTCTCTACTATCATAACTACTGTACATAAACAGATTACATATTGACATTACTCAGCAAATTGTACTAATTAATCAGTAAAACTTAGCAAATATGACTATTTACTTAAGAGGTACAGCAAATTAGATGACAATTCAAGAGAAACATATGCAATAATATTTCTAGTAATTTCTCAGGTAAACAATTACAGAAAAGAAAAATAAAGTAACTGTTATGGTAACTTCACAAATTTCTCAAAACAAGGAGAGAACTTGAAAAGTTTAAATAATTCTTGTATTTTACTAAACTTTTCATTTAAACAAGTTTGAAGTACTACAATTCTGCAACTTTAGACCAAGGTAACAATTAAAATGATTCAATGATAGACAATTTCAAAAGGAAACTGGAAATTGGGAGCCAAAAACATTAAGGAACTGGTCCCACACAATAAAAAAAAGACCCATTCCATGTTTACAAAGTCTATCAACATTTTTAGCCACAAGGAGGTGGCAGAGACTAGCCGCTTAAAATGACACAGGATAGACATCAGTGGTGTGAAAACGCAACCCTATACATCTTTTGGGCTAAAACAGAAACTGGACGGCTATTTACAAAGACCCGAAAGGGATTATGATGAAAGTAAGAAAACATAGAAACAGTGAGACCAAAAATAGCGATGCTATGCAGAGCCTTCAGAACAATCTAATCCGATAAGCATAAGGCAAAGGGTGAAAGGTCCTCTCTCTACACGATACCCTCTTAAGATTAAGATTAAAAATTGAGGGAAACTTTATATAAATCTCTTGAATGACAGAAGATTGAGAAACAAGGCGAAATCTTTTAAGATTTGACAGTAGCGAGAAATAGGGCACCAGTTTCATGTGGGATTGTGATGGGTACATTTTAAGGCAAACTTTAAAAACAAGTTTCATGACTGAGTGGCACCAAAAATAATAATGCTATGCCATTATAATTCCAAAAGAATATTCTTACTGTACCTAGTATAAAGGGCACCAGAGAATTAATGCTGAAATCTGCAAGATTGTCCCAACCTGTAAATTGACACGTCAGCAAAGGACCCTGCATGGAGGGCATGATTTAAATGGAAACAAGAATACTAAACCAACAGACGGGATTTAATATAGTGGCCTTTCAGTGAAATTAGGATATACAGTATAAGCAAAAGCAACAACAAAAAGTCAACGAAAAATATAAATCAGGGAATTTGCAATAAAATATCTAGTAATACAGTATTACAAGGTAAACGTCAGACAGAACCAAGTAGAAATGAAAAGTGATGAGCAGCTAATGATTACAAATTTAAGGTAATTTGTATTTTTCCTAACCAAATAAAACCCGACACTCTTAATAGTAGCATGACAATCAGCGCAGCTGAACAGCTGTTAAACTTTAACGAGGTAAACATAGCCGCTCATTGGGTGGAAGGTGAGGCAGCTCAGCCTTAACTTTGACCTTTGGCCGAGGTGCCTGCGAGGTGTTTGAGGAGGGCTGTGCAACTTGAAGGTGTAACAAACCATCAATTTTTAATGGGAGATTTATCCTGAAGGGGAAGTTCTGAAGACCAAAACTGACGTGGCAAACCGACCCGGATACTCCGGACTGTGTGTGCCTTCACTCTCGAGGGTCCAGTGCCTTGCACCTCCAAAGAGTGGTAGGAACGTCTGATAGTTTTGAAAAGCCAGAAGGAAAAAAGAGTTTTTGGAGATCATTCTCTTAAGCTTTGATTCGGAGCTATGAAATATTCTCTTTTGATTTAACATCTCAAAACGCCCTCACAGAACCGTAGCAGATCGTTTCGATTGCTAGAATCCCGTATTGACAGGTCATCTGTCCTCACCACAAACTGTGGGACATAGAGAGAAAGTAACCTTCCAACGTTCAGTGCATACGAGTGCTGTGTAATTATCAGACTTGCTTTGGCAAGGCTAACACATTCAGGTATCCCCACCATAAATACATAAATACTTTCTGGTACGAGGTCCAAACTACACAGTAAGTATTCACAGCAAAAAAACCTAGTATGGTGTCCTTGACTAGTAGTTTTTCTGATCATGGCAATACACAAACCCTTTCACCACATTCAAGTATCCCCATGATTCAGAGGTGTGATTACCTCCTTGAATGTCCATCAGTGCCGATACTACCACAGCCACAAGAGTTAGGATGGGGCAAAAGGTTACTTAAAATCAGCCCACACATCAGGTATTAATAAGAAACTGACGAGTTGATACTATAACACTACTGCTGAAACATAGCTTCTACACCAATTATTGGGAGACAACCACTACAAGGCTAAGAGTGCAGGTGTCTAGGATCTTGTATGCACCATTTATCAAATAAGAAAGGTAGTTTTCCTCTTCCAAGTTCCTGCTAAAAGTACCTACGATATCCAATGGTTTTAGTGAAAATCTTTGCGGCAAGACCACGGATATTATGAGCCCTTGGAGAAGAGCTCCAAAGGGATAGAGGCCTCACAATAGTCTTTTGTAATCAAAGAGAAACTATTTTTAGTTACTCTTTTTCTTTTACCCATTGTTGACAAATAAGTTGGAGACACTGGGTTCGACAAGGTTCAGTCTTTATCAAATAGAGATAGACTGCCCTAAAAGGGCATAGTAGTAATTCAGTCCCTTCTCGAGTGATGAAAGTCAGATCAGTTGACACAAAGAGGTGGAGTTTGGATCTTGCAGGAAGCTATAGTAGCAGCAAGCCCATGAATATTGTGAGCCCTGGGAGGGGGTTAGGTAACCCGAGGGTTTGAAGGCTCTCCAAACAGCCTCTCTCTCCATATCTTCCGAGTGGTTATTGCATAACGCTAAGGTTGAGCAAAGACCAAGAATGTCATGGGCTTTTACCAAAGATATAAACTCTCATAATCACATCCCCGTGACCAGAAGGAGATTATGATCTTGGACACGCCTTTCTTGTTTTGAATTGCGCTAACAAACAAAGATATGGAAGGACAGGTGGCAGGGAGCATTCTCTTAAGGTATAAGTAAACTGCCCTTACAGGAAAAAGTAAACTGTGCAAATCATCAGTTACCTCCTTAAATGACAGTACTGTAGAGGAGTGAAATCTGGTATCATAATTAGAAAGAGTTTGGATCTTGGCTACAAATTCTGTAACATAAGTAAATGACAGATCTTTCCACCCTCTAGAGTGTGAAAAAAATAAGATAGGTCACGTAGTTTGCTCACTCTTTTTGATAAGGCTATAGCTAAAAGGAAGACTGTCTTTAGTAGTAGGTCTCGATCTGAAGCCTTGTTGAGGGGAGTAAGAGGTGCCATTATGGTACGAAGCCATAGTTGCTGCATTACCACGTATATATGCCTCGGGAGGGGCCCCATCAGATGCTTCTCTCAAAGATAACCATGCGCTCATAAACATCAAGAATAGTGGTCTAGAATGATGCAGTGTTCTGTAGATGACACCAGTGACAGGGATCTCAGTTACTTCGGAGTCAGTCTCGGAGTCCCTTTTTCAGAGGTGGTAGGTAAACTTTAACTGTGGAGATACAGTATTTATAAAGGAGCGACATGGAACTTCATTAAGTGCACTTATCACAGCAGAATTGGCCAATCTGGAAGCTTCCTTTGAACTTCTGCAGTTAGATCTATAAAGTTAAGGTACCACTCTACCTGAAGCTGTTCTTACCAGTAGGTCTGGTGGCATTCAGATCTTTTTAGGACCTGATAGATTATTCAGGACTGGGGTCTTAAAACATCAATCCCCTCCCAGGAAAGATGGCCAGCATCTGGAACAGAACTAGAGAATAATGTGCTGCTAATTTTAGATCCAAAAAATCTTCAAATCTATTTATAATAGAGGAACCGCAAATGATGGGTTTCTCAGAACTGAACGATTCAAAGACAAAACAGAAGCAATTATCATCCTAGTTGACTGGTTGTCTATTACTCCTATCACACTTATTTCACTGGGATGCAGAAGGCTGAGAGGAGAATGACATTCACATTGACTATTAGCAAAGGGGGCGTAACAGTCTCTCCTTGCTTGTAAATATACTTCTCTGAAGTCATGCTGTCTTTCATCAACACTACTGAGGGACTACTGATGGTTGCAGTAAAGTAGGGCAACGCTAGATAAGCTACTTTTGGTTCTAGATAATTATTATTACTTGATAAGCTACAACCCTAGTTGGAAAAGCAGGATGCTATAAGCCCAGAGGCAACAACAGGGAAAATAGCCTGATGAGGAAAGGAAACAAGGAAAAATAAAATATTTTAAGAACAGGAACAACTTGCCACTCTGTGGTAGTCACAAGGACACTTGCTCCTTCCAAAGGCAGGCACCAGATTTAGTGTGAAACGAGGAAAATGACGGGTATGCCTCCCCTGTACACTTCCTCTTAAAACTCTGCAATTATCTGGGATTAGGTTTAAAATTGCCTGAAGCTACTTTAACTGATATACAGTATGGACAACCATAGCAAGAGTTATGTTAGTATTTCCATTTCTAGATAGGCCTGAAAGGACAAAGGTCATCATTATCATTACTATTATTACTCACTTAGCTACAACCCTAGTTGGAAAATCAGGATGCTATGGGCCCAAGGGCTACAACAGTGAAAATTAGCCCAGTGAGGAAAGGAAATAAACAGACAAGAAACTATAAAAGAGAGACTTATATCATCATGTTCAACATTAAAAAATTCACTGCACGCTTGAACTTTTTAAATTCCACTAATTCAAATAGCTAAGGAAGAAAATTCTAGTATACTGTGTAGTGTTGAGCTTCATGATAGAGAAAGCATGACTATTAGAATTAACTGCATACCTAGTTTTAAAAGAGGATGGTACTGTCCAGGAAGATGTGAATGCATAGTGTAGCAAAAATTATGAAAAATTTTATGCAACATGCATAGGCTAACGAACTAACTGAACAACACTGGAAGAGATTAATTTTTACACCAGAAATAAGACATTCAAATAGACCTCAAGTTCCTGTCCAAAAAGTTGAAATGAGATTCAGCAGCTCAGGAGATCAATACTAAAACAAGACAGAATGAAAGAATTAAAACACTTCTTCAGAATATGTTGATCACCAAAAATCTTGAGAATTTCTTAATACACCAACATTTTGTACAATTGAAGAAGAGAAAGACCGAATGTGTTTCTCAAAAGTAAATTTGCTATCAAGAATCACACCTAAAATTTAAAAGTTATACACAGATAAAGAAACACAATTACAGAGCGACTGTCCTCGCCCTACTTACAATCATTTTGAGTTTTGTTAGGGTTCAACTTCATGCCCATAATTTGCACCATGCACTAATTTTAGCTAAATCTTTATTATGGTAAACTCCAATAAGGATGGATTTGAAAGAGAAAGGCCAGAAGTTTCAGCAGAGGAAGACACAAAAGGGGAGGAATCCGACACCTATCTGATTTTTCCCAAATCAAACAAAATTCACAAGTTGAGATAAAGAAGCATTGCTTACCATGACAGGTGCCAGAAGGACCTTCCTTCGAGATTGAGGCAAGTTCTCATATTCACTTGAGAAACACTCAAAATCCCAAATGCACTGAAAGCAAAGAAAGAGCACAAGGCACAAAATGAAGCATAGCATGGACTACATCGAAGCAGCGTCTGATTGGAACGGCGACCCTGATACAGTCTCTAGATGCTACGACTTAAGAGGCAGTAAATGCTGATGTTGAATGACTAAGTCATTCACTAGATGTGCCCTGTGTTATGACAGCTCCTCCAGTTCAATAGGTAGGAGTTAGCGTTTCCATATGCACATAGACCTTCCCCTGCCAAGAGGGGGTGGGTAGACTTGATGACCTGATCAACCTTAGAATTTTCTTTAGCTGAAAATTGCTTTATCAAGACCATCATGGTGTATATAGTGATTAGAGAGTGGTACTCCTAACATATAACATGCACTTGGGGGGCTCATAAAGAAACCACTCCCAATCACCTGAGCATGGAGAGGTTCTCCATAGCCAACACCATGGCAGATAAAGATGCATATCCTCATAAAACCTAATGCTTCACCTGGATCTAAATATTTACGAATCTGATAATCATAAATGATGAACGATCTGGGTCTAGGCCCCTGGTTCCTATTGAGAAATTAACTTGAAACTCTTCCTTTTATTATTATTATTATTATTATTACTATCCAAGCTACAACCCTAGTTGGAAAAGCAAGATGCTATAAACCCAGGGGCTCCAACAGGGAAAAATAGCCCAGCGAGGAAAGGAAATAAGGAAATAAATAAATGAAGAGAACAAATTAACAATAAATCATTCTAAAAACAGTAACAACGTCAAAACAGACATGTCATATATAAACTATTAACAGCATCAAAAACAAATATGTCATAAATAAACTATAAAAAGACTCATGTCAACTGGTCAACAAAAAAGCATTTGCTCCAACTTTGAACTTTTGAAGATCTACTGATTCAACCACCCGATTAGGAAGATCATTCCACAACTTGGTAACAGCTGGAATAAAACTTCTAGAGTACTGCGTAGTATTGAGCCTCGTGATGGAGAAGGCCTGGCTATTAGAATTAACTGCCTGCCTAGTATTACGAACAGGATAGAATTGTCTTGCCATTCATGGCAAGAGACTGACTCGTAAGCAGACGATAGGGAAGGAAATTGGTCATGTTACGTTCTGGTGAAAAAGATTCATAATATGACTGAAGAAAAAAAGGAATAATGAAAATTGGATCTTTGCAATATAACATTATTTCTGGAAAAAGTGGCATTTTACCCCAACTTTCCACTTGAAAAATATTCCTATTCACAATATGGCTAAAAAGAAAGAACTAAATCCTAGTCATTTAAGTGATACCTGGTCACAATAAGAGGCAGGAGGATAACTCTTAGAGTAAGAGATACAGTTTTGCACTCCTTTTTCTTACTAGATATTAATGTAATGTTCTAACCTCTAAAAACTGGAAATTTTATATAATTTCATCTTTCCTAGCTATACAACACAGTGTCATTTAAAAGAGGTAACTACTAATGATGCTTTCTATGACTTGCCAATCAAAACTTTGGTTGATTGCATCCTGCTTCATTCCTGGGTAAACACAGCGGATGTGCAAGGAGCAAGAGGACACTTGGTCACAATGTCTATTCATAACACTCACCTGGTCAAAGACTTACAGGGCAGTTGAGGCAGGACCCTTGGTAAATGACTCGGGTTTGTATAGCTACGAAAAATACGAATTGTTTAAAATTTGTAGTTTACTCCTACGCAGATACAAACTTTTGAGTCATTTATATGGAGTTTTCCTTAGGAGGAAGGTCTCCATAAAGTTAAGAGGTATAACCCTTCCTCTCTCGAAAACCTAATTACCATGAGTAATAACAAAAGATCGACGCAAATCGTTAGAGGGCAGTGTAGCCGGCTTGTAAAAAGGCAAAGCCAAACTTCCAATTCTCCTCAGGAGTGAAGTATCCATGAAGTTGAGTGTTCTACCCTTCCCTGATACAATTAATGTAAATAATAGTAAGCAATCAAAGAGAACTGTCAAGAGAACAGAGTATCCGGCTCACAACGAGGCAAGGCTGCTCGTTCAAATCCAAAATGGGAATCTTTGCCAGGGGTAAAGTGGTATGAACATCAAGTAATACATAATAAAAGAACCATTTTTTAGTATATCATTAAATATTGAAGGAAAGAGGTGAAAACCCAAAGCAGGCTTCGAGTCCAATCAAGATCATCATCTGCCTTGAAATTCTTTAGCAAATAATGACGAGAACAATTAGGCTTGAGGCTAGAACCAGCACATGTCCCATGAGAACTGACAGTTAGGTAATTTGTTGTGTGACTATCATAATACCTATCAAGAGGGTGTCCAAAGGCTTGAATGTGCCACCTTTAAGGTAATTGTCCGAAGATGGGTTTTCCCTTCCATTCACCAGCTTGAGGACATGTACTACAGAGTGGTTTTGCGGAACGCTGAGGTTGCGGCAAGCCTACACATATTGTGTTCGAAGCCCTAACGACGCTTCCCAAGGATGTATAAACTATTATGATAGTTTCTCTTAATCAGAGACGGTGTTTCTGAACACATTCTTTGGACTGGTCAAAACTCGAACAAAATGGTTTTTGGGTCTAGTATTACCAAGTAGTTTTGCAGAACGCTAAGGTTACGGCAAACCCATATAAATAGTGTGCTTAGGGGAGGTCCCTAGCGACACTTCCCTAAGCATGCATAGATTCTTCTGATAGTCTTTATTACTTCTCGAGAGAACGTGTCGCTAACTAATTTCTTCTGGAGTGGCCAGAGCTCATGAACAAAGAGGGAGTGATATGTCCCAGCTATTTGTTCTATAAGAAAAACTAACACTGCTCTACGGGACAGAAAAATTAGTTGTTCGTGGGATTGGGAACCTCTTTGAGAGATGCTACTGTGAAAGAGGGAACCTGAGATCTTTTCCCACCAGAGTTTGGATTTGTTCATAGAACCAGAAACAGGAAAGGTGGCAGATCCACTGATAACATGACGTTAGTTCTTCCGGGGGAGGAGAGTTCTAATTGCCTCAAACAAGGCCTACTCCAAGTTCTAGAACTAGATCTGTTTCAAAACTCCCAAAGTGTCCTTAATCAAGGAGTAGTCTTGGAAGGCTCCCCACTCTAGTATAATCCCTAGTAAGAGTTCTATTTGACCTGAACAGTCTTTGTTCTTGACTAACTATTTCTAAGGAAGACTACCGTTAGATTCATATGTTACACGTCAAGTAAACCCACTGCAACTAGTCTAAGAGTGATTCCTTACAGAACTCTTTTAACGATCCGGTCGTCTTCTCGAGTTTATCTTGAGAAGTTTCAGACCTGATGACGGTTTCTTACATTTAAGAAGTTGTGGTGTCCATCTGATTTCGTTGGATCTCCTGGTCTTATATTCCTGAGTCAAGGGGGGAGGAGGACGGGGGAAGAGGACGGGGGAAGAGGACGGGGGAGGAGGACGTCAGCCATTACCAAAGTATTCGTTGAGAACGTTGGGTGACAAGAAATCCGGCAAAATTAAAAGATTCAAGACAGGAAAACATTGAAGGGGAAGCTTAATTAGGAGGTATGGAGGACATAACTCTACTAGTCATACCTGGTTCATACTCGGAGATAGTTATGACCGCTCCTACTCGGTGATGACCCGACTCCACAGGGGGAATAACTGGTTTAGGCCTCTCCGTAAATATCTATGCCAGGCTTCCTGACAGGAGTAAATGCGTATCTTATGGCTCTAAAAGTCCTTATCTATAAGCGACTTCTTAGCTTTTCCGAAGAAGCTACCTAGCCTCGGAAGGGAGTACCGAAGTCATGTTTAACAGATGGATGGGAAAGACAGGAGGTCAACTTACGACTTCACAGTTGAGCTTTTATTCTTGATACAACATGGTCCCCCAAGGATATGGGAAGCCAAGGTTCCTCTGATAAAGGAGGGGTTCTGTGTGCTCATAGTCTTCCGAGGCTAAAACAAAAACCCTCATCGAGGATACTCTCGAATATAGCCAAGACAGCTTCTCAGGATGGGTAAATATTTTCCCAGAGAAACAAGGTTTCGTCATCTAAATTCTATTTTTGGGGATGATCTTTCTTTATGAAAACAGGAAAGTTTCCGGTTTATGGTCAGACATCTGACCGTCACCACGTGGGCTGGCTCCATTCCATATTCTAGAGAATTAAAGGGCCCATACTTCCATAACCTAATTTTCCTATCATGATCTTGAGTCAAACTATGTTTGAGACAGTAGTCTTCTTCTCAGAAGGTAGTATCTTAAGAGATTTTCCTTCAGGTAGCCTTGGTAAGGGCTTGCAGTTAGTACCTCACCAGAGCTTTGGGTAACCAACAGCCTGAAACCAACTTTTCTCTATTCCCAACTACAAAATAAAAAAGAAATGGGATAAATCCATACAAAATCCTACCTCCTACTGTGAGGCTCAGTGAAATGGAAACTTGAACCAGGTTCTTCCCTTGCCCGCAGCTGGTATTAGAATACTCTTGAGGAAGTGGATGTCAAACACCGGAGGCCAGAGATGTCCTCCTCAACACAGTTAGTGGAGACGTATCTAGTCTAACCATGGGAGTAAAGGAAAGAAAAAGGGGAGACCTATATCCTGAACATGCTATATCAAGGTTCAGAGACTGGTCCTCGACCAATTTTACAATCTCCTACCGCACTTTAACATCCACTCCCTACCTAAGGTAAGCCCGGGAACGCACATATTACTAGTAG
This sequence comes from Palaemon carinicauda, assembly GCF_036898095.1. NCBI lineage: Eukaryota > Metazoa > Arthropoda > Malacostraca > Decapoda > Palaemonidae > Palaemon > Palaemon carinicauda. The sequence goes on from NW_027171873.1 coordinate 75,318, forward strand.
GAGCCATTGAACCTGCTGCCTTTACCTTCCAGTGGTCTGAGTAGTTTGAACTACTGGATATGACTGTATCTTACACAATTCTCTCTGTGGGAGCTGAGAGGGTGGCATACCAGTTCTTGTATCTCTTCCTTCCAAGGTAGTTTGTTCCCATCTTGCTATCTTTACTATTGCCGAGTACCTCTGCCTGGGAGAGCAGAAAGGGGGAATCCACCAAATCAGACTTATAACTCTCCAGGGGGCAGCTGTTCCAAGCCTCTGGCCAAGATTACATCACACCTTTTTAAGACAGTTCCCCCATAGAGGGACGGCCTGAAGTGAAAGGATTTCTTGGGGTTTTGACCCTGCTCATGACAAATCTTCTAATTGACATAGGACATAACGATCCTTTTGATTTTCCGTAGTCGCATCACAGGATACAGTATTGCTCTAGACCAATGGTCAAGCCATGAACAGGTATGGATCGCAAACATTGCTGCTAATTCTATGTTCACCATTTCAGTGCTTGAAGAAACGGAGGAGAATGTAGTTACGTCCTTTATCTACGCAGATGAAACTAGGCTAGTAAAGTTCACTTGGAACAGTAATGGGCTCTGAAAGACCGCAGATGGTGCAAATAAATTTCTCTGCTCAAACAGGGCAAGAGGTAGTAATCCTGGGACATGTTGGCTTCAAGAATTCTCAGAGGCCGAGAGCTGCATGTTAAACAGGGTTACTCTCTCTAGTTTGCCTGAAGAGATTTAGTCCGTACTTGAATTCAGGATTCCGTGAAGGGGAATCCCCTGAGCAGACAATCATTCATATCCACGGGGGTCACAGTTTGGGCCACCACCTAGACCTTTTAGGAAGGATATCTCAACTTTGATGTGTTAGAGAAAAGTTCTCATGCCTAAAACCAACACATGATCTGACCTTGCGGGGAATACCCTGGGATTAGTTGTACGCTTGTCTTGCACCTGAAGAAAATCCTTCATGTGCAGAAAAGTTGGCGCCCGTGATGACGTCATCCCACACTGAGATGGCGAGGCGTAAGGCTTTATCTGGCTGAACAATGTTCCAGCCTGAATTCTGACAAGCGTCAGTTTCCGTAATTATCCTATTCAACTTCCCTACTCTAGTAGTTAAGGAAGAAGGTAAGTGAAAAGGAATGCATAGTTTGGGAAGCTTTGGGGTTTGGACGCAGCTGATGCGGTCCGACCACCGGTTGAGATATGACTGCTAAGAGAGCTATTGAATCCTTAGACTGGAGAGACAGTAATACATTGGATCCCTCTCCTTGGTTCCAGTCCATTTCTATTTTTGCCTACACATACATTGAACAGTCTAGCTTATTCTTTACACAATCTTGTCTTTCCTCATAAACCTGACAACACTGAGATTACCAAAATTCTTCTTTGCTCAAGGGGCTAATTACTGTACTGTAATTGTTCAGTGGCTACTTTCATCTTGGTAAGGGTAGAAGAGAAACTTTAGCAATGGTAAGCAGCTCTTCTAGAAGGTCACTCCAAAATCAAACCATTGTTCTCTAGTATTGAGTAGTGCCATAGCCTCTGTACCAAGGTCTTACTCTTGGGTTACAGTTCTCTTGTTTGAGGGTACACTCAAGCACACTATTCTACCTTTTTTTTTTAATGGTGTGATGGGCAGGCTTAATAGAAGGGCCATGGATGCCTGGTGGTTTACCAAGAGGTTGTCTTTTACTCATCAGTTTCTTTTTCTTTTCAAGACCATCCTTATTATCTTCCCGTTAGTTGAAGTGGCTATCCTGGAGGGTATTTAGCCTTGCATGGTGTATCGGCTCCTCTATGTTGACCAGTTTTTCTGATACTTTTTTTAAATTCTATGGGTTTGATCAATTTCTTTATTTATAATTCTGTACATATTGTTTTCGTTATCATTCTTGTTAATTTAGTTTTCAAGTATGATGTATCTTATTTTATTACCATTAATTCTTATGCTGTCTGGAGACATTGAGCGAAATCCGGGACCAGTATGTCTTGAATTTCGTCAATGTCATCTGCTATATTGCAATATTCGTGGCCTTCACGCAAATTTTCAAGACCTTATAGCTGCATCCAGACAGTAAGATATTCTTTAAGGCTCAAAAACTTTGGTTCCTAATATGATGCACTCATCTGAGCTTCTTATACCTGGTTTTAAGAAGCCAATAATTTTGAAAAGGGATGCCTTTCCTAGGACAAGGGGAATGGCGGTATATATTAAGACCGAGTACCCAGCTCCTCATAAGTGCTGCTTTGAATGTGGATAATTTTATCTTTGATTGTATTCTTACCATTATGACTTAGATACAAGATGATAGAAAGGCCCCTCTTGTCTTTGTTGACAATTTCAATGCTCTCCATAGGGAGTGATTAAATTATGGTTCTCCTACCAATACATACATACATATACCAAGGCACTTCCCCCAATTTTGGGGGGTAGCCGACACCAACAATGAAACAAAACAAAAAGGGGACCTCTACTCTCTACGTTCCTTCAGCCTAACCAAGGACTCAACCGAGTTCAGCTGGTACTGCTAGGGTGCGACAGCCCAACCTCCCACATTATCCACCAATACAAGCAATTATAATTTCACTTAAATAAGAGAAAACAATCGGAAGCGCAACCTAACCCGCCAACGGGAAAGGTGCTTCCCTCGTAAGTACACCGTTGGAGGCCCATGAAAGGTGAACGGCCTTGAAAAGAGAAAGACCGAAGTCAATCTCTGAGAGGTCACACTCCCTTCGCTCAGTAATCCATATGTTTCCCTTAGGAAGAGGGAAAGCGAAGACAACAGTTGAACGAGGAGGGTCCAAACGATGACGATTCCCCTGCGGCAACCGGGTCAACGGTAGGTCATCTGCCGATGGGGAAGACCGATGGACAAGGGGGGGAGAGGTTGGAGGGGAAGGTTCCCCTGCCTTGCGCCAGTGTCTTGAGAACCTGTCGTTACGTATCACATGCACAGCACAAACACTGGAAAGGAAACTTACAACATTTCTACATATATAAATACATAAACATTAAGAATGTTTTGATATATATATATATATATATATATATATATATATATATATATATATATATATATATATATATATATATATATATATATATATGTGTGTGTATATATATATATATATGAGATAGGAAAAAGTCAAAAGACAAAAGTTAATGGCAGTCCAAAATAGGCTAGGAGGAAGAGCAGATACAACCGGTCTCCATCCGAGCTAAAAGTGAGCTAAATCACCAGTGTGTGAATGGGAGCGTTAACAAGCTAACCCCGCTAACTACCGGTGTGGGTAGTTAACCCTCGCTAAATTTTAATGGGTCGTCATTTCAGCTTCGCAGAAAGTAATACCCCTAAATAGATAGCGTAGGTTTGTATTCCAGTACGGAACAACTTTGTAATACACAACAAAAAATGCAGCTGTTTCTAATCCACTGCAGGACAAAGGCCTCAGGTTTGGCGTTATCATGACACTGGCCACTGCAGACAGGTATTGGTGGCAGACTTTATCTTGCAAGACGTATCTTTAGTATCCATCAATATGATCTTGGTAGTTGCTGGGCCTGGCCTACCCGAAAAAAAAAAAATCACCACCGTCGTCCAATAGGCACGGACTTATCATCATCGTCCTCCTCCATGTTCTGCAGGCATCCATCTGAAAGATTTAAATTATTTTAGTTTTAAATTGTACAGTATTAGTAATACAGATAAATGCATTCTTATAAATAAATACCACTCGCCTATACTTCCTATCTTACCCTTTTAAATAGTATACAGTATTAAGAATATAATGTACAAGGAAGTCCCATCTTATGATATGGGGCCACAAAAGCAGGCATTGTATGTATACTTTATAACACACACACTATACAATAATGACATTTCTGTTAACCCTTCATTGATGTTGTAGCCCGACACTTCCACTGGCCAGTTACTGACTTAGACCTCGATATTCTTTGGGCTAATTCTTAACATGTTAAACTACAAAATTACATGTCCGGGAGTGCTGCCAACGTCCTGTGGTACGGCAGGAGCAAATTAAAATGACAAATTTGTAGATAATTTGTATTTTTCCTAACTATACAAACCTTGGCTATTTAATAGGGGTATTACTTTCAGCGTAGCTGAAATGACGAGCCATTAATTTTTAACGAGGGTTAACTACCCACACCGCTAGTTAGCGGGGGTAGGGAGGGTAGCTTGCTACCGCTCCCCCCTCACACATCTGTGATTGAGCTCACTTTGCTTGCAGGTAGGACTTCAATAAGGATAGGGCTAGCGGGTAAGTTTGGTTAAATAGCTAAGGTTTGTATAGTTAGGAAAAATACAAATAATCTACGAATGTCATTTGTTCCGTAACTGGAATACAAACCACGCTATTTAATAGGGATGACTCACCCATTAGGAAGGGTGGACGTCCGTGCCAGTCTGGCTTTTTGGCTTTGCCCGGGGGCTCCTTATCTGTGTGTTAGCACTCAAGAAATAAGGAGCCCCTGCACCTCGCTAAAACCTTGCTACGTAAGGTCTGCGGCCTACGCAAGCTGTGTGTGAAGGTATGAAGAAGTGTGACTTGTCCTAGAAAGTTGTACCGAAGTTCTTAAATGGATAACTGTGCATTAGGACTTTCCCAATACCACCTCGTCAGGGTACGTTGGTATTAATCTTAATATTAGGTACACAAGGGAGCATGGTTTACCTGCAGTGGTTTGAGGTCAGCTATGCAGAGAACCCAGGATGCTGCTTTCACCAAGAGAGAGGATGTTGATAAAAGAATAAGGGCCAGTCAAACCTTTTTATTCATGCAGACTAAAACTTGGTAACAATACCCTCAACCTTCTGCTACTTGTCCAATAAGGAGCTTGAGGTTTTAAACTAACTCTTGTGCAGCCACCACAGGACCGATAGAAAACATATAGTCTCTCCTGTGGGTCACGTCTTGCATGTAGTGGGATGTGAACGTGTTATGACGTTTCCACACCCCAGCTTGAAGAACCTGCATCACTGAATAATTTCTTATGAAGGCCAGGGACGTAGCAATGCCGCTGACATCATATGCTCTGGGGGGATGTGACAGAGGAGGGTCTGGATTCAGTGCAAGGTCAATGACCCTGCGAATCCATGCTGAGATGGTGTTCTTGGTGACCCTCCTCTTAGTCCTTCCTGTGCCGACGAGTAGTGCTGGCACATGAGGACGGGCAGCGGCATTTCTCTTGAAGTACAGCCTCAAGCTCTTTACGGGGCATATTAAGAGATGGTCTGGGTCATCTGCTACGGTATGGTGACTAGAAATCCGGAGGGAGTCGAATCGAGGATCCGCTACTCCCAGGTTCCGAGTCTTAGCAATAAACTCAGGGACGAAGCTGGACGTTACCTCTCCCCATCCCTTGAATGGGCGATGTGGTATGAGAGACTGTGAAGTTCACCGACTCGCTTGGCCGAGGCCAAAGCTAGCAGGAACACTGTCTTTCAAGTCAGTTGGCGATCTGTTGCCTGGCGTAATAGTTCATAAGGAGGTCTCTTAAGAGACCCGAGAACTCGAACCACGTTCCATGGGGGAGGTCTCACTTCTGACTGAGGGCAGGTAAGTTCTTAACTCCGTATGAGTAGAGAAAGTTTTAGCGATGAAGAAATGTCAATTCCCTTCAGTCTGAAGGCGAGGCTTACGGCTGAGCGATAGCCTTTCACTGCCGAGACTGATAGGCGCATTTCTTCACGCAAATACACAAGGAACTTCCCTATTGCTGGGATAGTGGCATCGAGTGGAGAGATACCCGTTCCACACCAACCACAGAAGACTTTCCACTTTGCCTGGAAGACTGCTGCTGATGATTTCCGCAGATGGCCAGACATCCAAATCGCAACTTGTTGCGAAAATCCTCTCTCAGAGAGAAGATGCTGGATAGTCTCCAGGCATGAAGTCGCGCTACGGATTTGTGGAAGATGTTGGTGTGTGGTTGTTTGAGTAGATTGTGTCGTGGAGGGATTTCTCTTGGTGGCTCCATTAGGAGTTGCAGAAGGTCCGGGAACCATTCTGCGTGATGCCATAGCTGAGCTATGAGTCATCGAAAGATTGACCAATGTTCTGCTCTTGTTGAGTACCCTCCTCTTCAGACAGAACGGGGAAAAAGGCGTAAACGTCGATGTTGTCCGACCGTTGTTGGTAAGCATCTTGCTAGAGAGCCTGGGGTCTGGGACTGGGGAACAGTACAGCGGGAGCCTGAAGTTCAGGGCCGTTGCGAAAAGATCCAGAGTCGGAGAAAAAGTCAGGACTTTGTTGGCTACTATATGATCCAAAGACCACTCGGTACTCACTATATGAGATGCTCAGCTCAGGTTGTCGGCGAGCACATTCCTTTTGCCTGGAATGAAGCGTGCCGATAGTGGTATCGAGTGGATTTTGCCCCATCTCAGTATCTCTACTGCTAGATGGGAGAGTTGCTGCGAAAAAGTACCTCCTTACTTGTTGATGTAAGCCACTACTGTGGTGTTGTCGCTCATCACCACCAATGAGTGGCTTGCCAGAAACTGTTGGAACTGTTGAAGGGCCAAAAAAGATGGCCTTCATCTCTAGGACATTTATGTGGAGGTACTTTTCTGACTCTGACCAGAGGCCTGAGGTCATGTGGTGCAGCACGTGAGGCCCTTACCCCTTTTTTAGAAGCGTCCCAGAACAGCATCAAATCTGTGGAGGGGGGGGAGGACAGGAAGGTCCACCCCTTTTCGTAGATTCTCGTCTGTCACTAGAGGTCTGTCAGTTCCGCAGGTCCCATGGGGATCTGGATGTCCGAGGAGTCGTGGGATTGATTCCACCGGGACTTGAGTCGCCACTGGAGGGATCTCATCCTGAGGCGACCATTGGGAACTAGACGGGCCAACGATGAAATGTGACCAAGGAGACGTAACCACGAATGGGCCTGAAGTTCTTCTCGTCTGAGAAAAGGTCTTGTGACCTTTCTAAGCCTTGTTATCCTGTCGCCTGATGGGAAGGCTTTGTTGAGATTGGTGTCTATGATCATGCCTAAGTATACCAGTCTCTGAGTAGAGAACACTTTTCGAGATTTACCATGATCCCCAGATACTGGCAAAGTCTCAGAAGTTTGTCTCGGTGTTGAAGAAGGGTCGACACCGAGTCTGCTAGGATCAGCCAGTCGTCCAGATAACGGAGGAGACGGATGTCAATCCTGTGTGCCCAAGATGATACTAGGGTAAACACTTTGGTGAAAACTTGTGGTGCTGTGGAAAGACCAAAGCACAGCACCTTGAACTGGTACTTTCTGTTGACTAGGCTGAATCTTAAGTCCAGCGTACACATCAAGTCTTGCGGTCTTACTCCTAGTCTGACCGTGTCTGCCGTCTCCATGCTGAACGGAGTTTGTGTGACAAACTTGTTCAGGGCTGACAGGTCGATGACTGGTCTCCAAGTTCCAGAGGCCTTTCTTACAAGAAAGAGTCGACTGAAGAAGCCTGGGGATCCATCGAGGACCTCTTGGAGAACGCCCTTCTTCAACAGAGTCTGGACTTCTGCTCGAAGGGCTTGCCCCCTTGGCGATCCCATGGCACTGGATTCCTGGTCAGGGGAGGTAGGGGAGGTAGAGATGTTATGAACAGGACGCAGACCTAGACGGATCAAGGAGATTGTCCAGGAATCGCCCCCGAGTTGCTTCCACCTGTCTGAGCAACTTTGTAAGCATCACCCTCCGTGGTGAAAATGCAGGGGGAATACCTATCCTAGCGTTTGCGGCCTCGGCTGCTCCCTCTAGGATTCTTTCTTCCCCTGGAGGACTTTTTCTTCCCCTGGAGGACTTTTTGCCTTTCCTGTCCTTGACAAGAAAAGGCTTAGACATCACAGTCTTCCCTGCTGTTTTCGTCGTCGTTACGATCTTGGTTGGACGGGACTGTTGGGGTGTTAAAGCCTTAAGGAGGAGGGAGTCTTGATGAGACTTCCTCCACCTCTCAGCAGCAAGTTCCACATCCTCAAGCTCAAACAGATGGGACCCCTCTAGGGAGGAATGTCTGAGCCTGTTTATCTCAACGATAGGGACATTCTGGTGGAACCTCTCAGACACTGTATCTCGACGTTTCAAGATGGCGTTTGCCCACAAGTTCAAGACTTGGTGGGCAAGAAACTTGATCGTGCGAGTGCCTGAGAGAAGGAAGGTTTCCATAGCTTTCCTAGTATGTTCCTTGGAAAAATCCTTGGATCGTATCAGGATACCTAAGGTCCCTAACCAGATGTCCAGCCCCGAAGTAGCTTGCATAGCATACTTTGTGACCACCTGGGTTGTCGAGAAAGAGACCTCCCGGTTGGAGCCTCTCAAGAGGGATTCCCCTGGTTAGCTCTTCCAGAGTGTGGTGAAGAGGAAGAGCTGAACTGGGTTCCTCCAGGATCTCGAAGTACCTCCTCTGCTGTACGCGAGGAGGTGGGAGGAGCTTGTTCGTGGTACCGGCACGGTTGGAGGAGGAAAACTCAGAGAGCTGTAGGGAGATCTTATCCCTGGTACACTTCACCCCTTGAGACCAGGGCAGGGCTGCACTGGTCTTTGAGGGTTTCTGAGTACCAAAGATGCAGTCTCAGACCGTGTCTTTGCCCTGTCGAGGGAGTATCTCTGGGTCGGAAAACCCATTGAAAACCCTCATTAGAGTCAGAACCTGTCAGAATGCATGCTCTGACTCTTGCTGGTCTCCTGCTGTAGAACTTGCAGCAATGTCTTCTATTCCCAAAGGCTCTTCTTGGGGTGAATAGTGGACATTCCCTGAGTGGCTGGCTGTCTCCATCCTAGCCCTAGTGGAGGACTTTGGCAGTGTTTTGAAGTCTTTGGATTCCTTCCGAGGAAGGAGGCAAGACTCCAACATCGATGATCTGTGTGGCATGTCCCTCCTGATCTCAGATTGCAGGGAACTCTTGGCATGAAGAGAGGTTTCCTCCATTGGTGTGATGGAGGAGTCTCTCTCCATGCGCGGTTCCCTTGGTGACGGGAGGTCTTCGTCCGACAGGAGAAACAGGAGGAACTTGTCTCGATGGTCTGCATGGAGTCAGCTTCGCCCTCGGGGAAGTGACCGCGTCAGAAACTCCTCTTTTCCTCTTCAAAGGGGTAGAGGAAGCCATGGTTCCGTACCTTAGGTCTAGAGCTATAGGTGTCGCTCTGATGAGCGATCAGACAGGACAAGCTTGAAAGCCTGTGTTACGGCTCTGACTAAGGCACTGAACCAGGGCTGCTGGCTGACGGATGCACTGTCAGACTCATCCTCTGAAGGGATAGGGACCGAAGGTTCCCTACGAGGAATCACTCTAATAGGTATGTCTGCCTTAGACAGCAGTTTAGAAATCCTGAACCCCTCTGCTTGAAAGTGCTTTCCTTCTCCCGCAGTGCACGTTGGAATGCATTTGCGGGAGGGGAATGAGGTGATGGTGACCTTGCCGGATGACGCATCCGTGCTCGTGCCTGTTGGTGCTCGTGCCTGTTGGTGCGCGTGTTCGCACGCAGGAGAAAGTTGGGGCGAGCGTGGGAGAAGCTTAGAGCATGCGTGGGTGCGCAGGAGTGTGTTGGCGCACATCTGTAGGAGAGCGTTGGCGCGCGGGCACATGGTGGCGTGCAGAGTTGGCATGTGGGCACATGGTGGCGTGCAGAGTTGGCATGTGGGCACATGGTGGCGTGCAGAGTTGGCATGTGGGCACATGGTGGCGTGCAGAGTTGGCATGTGGGCACATGGTGGCGTGCAGAGTTGGCATGTGGGCACATGGTGGCGCGCTGATGAAATTTGGCGCGTAGGTGAGGGCGACAATGTGTCTCACCTACAGACTTGTGCACTAGAGAGTGATGGGGCGCAGGTATTTGCCGCGCTGGTTGGCGAGTGAGCGATGAAGGGCGCACATGTTGGCGCGGGGGAGGCCGCTAGCGCGTAGGAGAGCGTTGGCACGCAGGAGAGTGCTGGCGCGTGGGCGAGCGTTGGCGCGCAGGAGATTGTAGGCGCGTATGCGCAGGAGAGCGCAAGTGAGCTGTGGTGTGCTGGCGCGTGGGTGACCCTGGGCGTGTGCGCGAAGGTGATCGTGGGCGCGTGGGCATGTAGCGTGCAGGAGAGCGCCGACGTGTCGGTGAATGTTAGCCCGTAAGCGTGTGAGGCTGCTGCCGTCTGTGAAGGCGAGCAGGTTGATGGGCACGCCGAAGCACTGGAGAGTGATGATCTGCTGGTGGGCGCTGAAGGTCTGGGCGTGTGGTGCGCAGGGCGAGTGTGATGGCGCGCAGCTGCGCACTTAGGTGGAACTACAGTGGGCTCTACAGGCAACAGGAATGGTGATGGAAGGTCGGCAGGTCTGGAGGATCGATGGTCGACGTGTCCTTTGTAAGGACGACCATCCACCGAAGGAGATCGCAAACTATCTGCAGAGAGGTCCAGGACCGAAGTCACAAGATTGGTTGCAGGTGCAGTGATGGATGATGTATGCAGGTCTGACCGAGGCTCCTCTTCGGGGGACTGCAGTGATGACGTTGAACCAAATAGGTGCCTCGAAGGGAGACTTCTAAGGCGAAGAGGAAGGCGAGCATTTCAACGGATGCACCCTCCGGGGGCTGTTGGATCAGCAAGCTGACCATCAGCAGTACTCCGAAGGGGAGTCTCTATCAGTGAACTCCCCCAAGGGGAAGAAACACTTGCAGGAGAGACCGACATTAGTTTCCCCCTCGTAGGATGGTCAGGAACGAGGGAAACCAAGTCGGCAGCTACAGCTGTGGAGTTTGGAGTGGCAGAGGAGATGGATGACACCGCATGAGACACCTTTGACACAACAACGTAGACAAAGGTCGGGGGATCTACCTCTGACGGCGACGATAATTGCTTAACAGAAGCACCCATGCAGATGAACTGCAGCAGGGCTTCCTTAGAGGGCGAACCCATCTGAAAAAGGGAAGTTAGTGACAAGGCCTCACCATGGGAGAGAGGTGGGGCTGCTTCGCTAGGGGAAGCAACTTCACCTCTCGAGACCCGGGGTTGGTCAATAATAACTTGGTCTACACTACTACTCGACAGTCTCTCGTAAGAGACCGAACGTGTAGGAGCTTCGGAGGAGGGTTGGGCGACGGAAGAAGAGGCCTTGGGCAGGTGCGCATGGTCGCAGAAGTCAACTTCACACACGCTGAAAGAGAAAGTGAGAAAACAAAATGGGGTTAATGGCCGCCAAAAGTCAGCGAGGATGAAGAGCGGCAACGACCGTTCAACATCCGAGCCGAAAGCAAAGTGAGCTCAATCACAGGTGTATGAGGGGGAGAGGTAGTAAGCTACCCTCCCTAACCCCCGCTAACTAGCGGTGTGGGTAGTTAACCCTTGTTAAAAATTAACAGCTTGTCATTTCAGCTATGCCGATAGTAATACCACTATTAAATAGCGTGGTTTGTATTCCAGTTATGGAACAAACCTACATTAAAGAAGTACAGTAATCATCATTCCTTTACAATGTAGGAACAGAAGTAATGTGAATTTTATTTCATATTCAACACTTGAGGGCAAGCGACAAAGTTGATAGATACACATCAAACTGAGCTAAAGTAGGGTATTACTCCAAGTTATTGTGCTTTCTTTGGCACCCCCCCTTTTTTTTTTCTAGCAAACTGGTATCTAATCAAGGTAAGGTTCAACAAGGAGTCGGTCTTTTGTCTGGTTCCAAAGAAACAATATCTTGGTTAAAAAATAATTTATTTGAACGAAGTTCAGTGCTGTTCCCCCCTATTGAAGTGAAAGCCCCAAATTCCAAACTTCATAAAAAAAATTTCTATGGCTGATGCTCTTGTTATATGCTGACATGTTTACACCTCCCAGCCATGCAAAGCTACTGCCCTATCAGGAGGTTACTTGGGTGAATGCATGACTACCCTTGTTCTGATTACTTATTCCAACCTGAAAATCTGTATATAGCTAAAGGAACTTTTCCAACACAGCACTGAGAGGAGGGTGGGTGATGCTCATGAACTTCGGAAAGTACCGATACAAATTTAATGGAAAATTTGTGTTTAAATTCCTTCAAAAACTCTATTTCTGGATCCCACACTAAAAGCAGGCAGTGATGGCGATGTCAAGATTCAGTAAAGTCTACCCAAATATGAAAGCAAAAAAGGTCTCTCTTGTGCAATTGTTCCAAACCCCTCACGGTTTTGGGAAGTATTAGCAACTGTACCTTGTAGAAATTATATTGATCTGTATATTTCCAAACATTCAGAACAAGTTACCCTGTTCCAAAACCCACACATAGACTTCACTATTTCCAACATCTAACACATCATTATTACTAGCTAAACAAGAGGCCCTGTTGGAAAAGCTTTCCTAGTTTATCACTGGAATCTGGTACAAGAGAAAGGATCCCTAGGATAAGACTACTGAAAATTTCTCTATTACTTACTCGGGCAATTCTTCTCCACCTGTATTTTGGAGTGACATCATCATCTTGCTAATGCTGGTATGAACCCCAGTATATATATGGGCCTCTAATTGTGGTCAACATTGAGTTATTGGACCAAAAAAGGCAGTAAAGAATCCACACTCATAGTTGTTGAAAGATTCCATCTGCAAATTTCATATAAATCATTAGTTTTAAATTGCAGTATTAATATAGTTGAACACATTTGTATAAAAAATAACCTTATCCTATACTGTCTTTCAATCTTGGGCCTTTCAAATCGTAGAGGATGTCCTCAATTTACATCAATTTACAAACTTAACAGGTTCCAAAAAGCTGATGATAATTCAAATTATATTAAATTTTGGCCTAATGTAGGATTCACTCAACTCCCATGGCTACAAGTTTCAGCTGCAAAAGTAAACAAATATTGTTTATTACTCTATTTCCTTATGAACTTTTGACACCATCTAAAATTTATGATTTCAGTTGGAAATTGTCTATCTCTGAATGTTTGTTCATCAAGTTAAGGACCTTCAGTATATTAATAACAGGTATCAGGTATTAGGATTGAGAAACCAGTTTGTCCCTTTGATAACTCAACCTAGTAGTCGATCATGACCTTTCTGTTACCCTTCACCGAGGTCGGAGCTGAAACTGCTGTTGAAATTATGGGTCTGTTACCAAAGGTGACCTCGATGAATGCCTCAGGACAATTCTCAGTCAAGTCCTCATAATACCTTTTAAATCTATTGGACTCTATACACTTCACAGACAATTTACATTAAAAAAAAAATTTTTTTTTGTCTTATTCAGAAATCAAACAAATATGATACAATAAAAATCTATTAATTTCATTTTTTAGATGGATTAAACAATTATATTGCTCTATACATTGCATTTATTTAATATTAAATTCAATACTCAATTCAACCAACGCTGTGTTCATCACAAATAAAAAATCTGATATCTATAATCAATTTTTTTTAGCGAGACAGATTTCCACAGACTCTCAGCGGTGCCATTTTAGCTCGGAAATGTTTCCTGATCGCTGATTGGTTGGACAAGATAATTCTAACCAATCAGCGCTCAGGAAACTTTTCCAAGCTAAAAGGGCACTTAAAACAAATTGACTATAGGTTACCCACTTCCTCATTTCCTTTCTTATACTGTCTTCCCTCTTTAAATCAACTATGCGAGATGACCTGGGTACGCCGGGGAGAGGCAAAAATTACATGCTGGGAGCAATGCACCATATTATTACTAGCTAAGCTACAACCCTAGTTGGAAAAACAGGATGCTATAAGCCCAAGGGTTCCAACTGGAAAATAGCCCAGTGAGGAAAGAAAATAATGAAAAATGAATAGTGCACCTAAGTGCACCTTCAAGAAAGAAAACACAAGACAGTGGAAGACCATGATAAAGAGGCTATGGCCCCACCAAAGACTAGAGAACAATAATTTAATATTGGAGTGTTTTCTATAAGAGCTGCTTCCCATAGGTAAAGTCTCTTCTACCCTTACGACAATGGTTTAAAATTGGCATGTCCTTCTCCTACAAGAGCTGCTTACCATAGCTAAAGTCTTCTACTCTTTCTACCTGGTAGAAAGTAGTCATAAATAAATGTCTGGTAGTTCAAAAAGTTCAACCAAACTATTGATTCCAATCTATAGCTTGTATAGGACTAATTTTGGGGTTTGTTCTTGAGTAGAGAAAATAATCAAATCTAATGTAATACTGATTCCAATATATTAGTTCGTATGAGGCTGGTTTGGATGTTTGTTTTTACATGAAGAGAAAATAAAAGAATCACAAGGTTATAATTGGTAGGTAGTAGGTTGGCTAGGGTGGCACCAGTCACCCATTGAGATACTACTGCTAGAGTGTTATGGGGTCCATTGACTGGCCAGACAGTACTGCATTGGATCCTTCTCTTTGGTAACGGTTCTTTCCCTTTGCCTACACATACACCGAATAGTCTGGCCTATTCTTTACAGATTCTCCTCTGTCCTCATTCACTTGACAACACTGAGATTACCAAACAATTCTTCTTCACCCAAGGGATTAACAACTGCAATGTAATTGTCCAGTGGCTACTTTTCTCTTGGTAAGGGTAGAAGAGACTCTTTAGCTATGGTAAGCAGCTCTTCTAGGAGAAGGACACTCCAAAATCAAACCATTGTTCTCTAGTCTTGGGTAGTGCCATAGCCTCTGTACCATGGTCTTCCACTGTCTTGGGTTAGAGTTCTCTTGCTTGAGAGTACACTCAGGCACACTTTTCTATCTCGTTTCTCTTCCTCTTGTTTTGTTAAAGTTTTTATAGTAAAAGGAAGTATTTATTTTAATGTTAGTGTTCTTAAGATATTTTATTTTTTCTGGTTTTCTTTCCTCTCTGGGCTATTTTCACTGTTGGAGCTTATAGCATTCTACTTTTCCAACTAGGGTTGTACCATAGCAAGTAATAATATAATAAAAAAAGATCTAAGTGATTTAAGATCAATACATGACATCACTTTTTCATACATCCACATGAAATATGTTCAATTGTTAATGTTTGACGCAACAGGAGCATTAGTTAAATGGCCATATTCAAGCCCCAAGTATAGGAAGACTTAATTCCTTCGGAGGTACCAGGTTATAAATATCTTGATTTAAATTAAGTCTGTAATTCATTGGAAATATTTTCGATAACAAATAAACCTTTCCTACTGTTGATCATTTGCACTTTACCCTATGGTATGAAACTCATGCAAAAGCACGGCATTAGCTTTTAGAGAATTTGGCCCATACGGCCGGCCATTCTGGCCTAAAGCCACTCAACAGCCAGGGAAAAATGAGGGAACACTGCAGTTGCTTTAAGAATAGTCAAGAAAGTAGGAAACTGACATTGAAAAGAACTTATCGCAATGACCAACTATAGTCCATTTCTTTTAGGATGCATATTTGCACCGACTCGCAGCGGTGCCCTTTCAGCTCGGAAAAGTTTCCGGATCGCTGATTGGTTGGACAAGATAATTCTAACCAATCAGCGATCAGGAAACTTTTCCGAGCTAAAAGGGCACCGCTGTGAATCGGTGCAAATATGCATCGCTAAAAGAAATGAACTATAGAGGGACACTCAAGAGCGGTGACCTCCCCTGTGTCAGCTTAATTCACAACCTCGACATATATTAATTGGCGTGGATTTTCATACACTTATAAACCAAGTTTGAAGTCTGTGACAACGATGTCCAAAGTTATTGTTGATTATATGAATCTTTTACGGATTGGTGACAAATATTACCCCTTTAAGTCAATATATCTGTTTTTAAAACAGTAAATGCCTAGCAACATTTATTCCAGGATTTTTACCATTTTTTTTTTACGGGAAATTTTTAACATTAAGACTTAATACTTTCAAAATCAAAAGAGCCATCAGTTTACATTACTTTGGCATACAGTATAGCCTGTGGACCATTTAGAGACCATTTAACTTATTATGTAGCCCACAGTACTCAAGTACTTTTATTGACCCCTTAAATCATTGATCAGGCTTAACAATTTCCTTCTATCATATTTTTCCTGGAAACCTGATTTCACTTGAAAAAAAATAATTCACCTACTTAAATTTACCCTTTTCGACGTAACCTGACAACGTCTAATCTCTATAACAGGAAAACCTTTGTTATCTATTCTATCCAACCTTCAAACTTACTCAAATTTGTTAATCATAGCCAGCTGCCACGTTATCTAATTTATATTGAAATATATCGGCATCTGTGAAATTATTCAACCTAAGGTTTTGTCAAGATACCAGGCGTCTCCAAGGTTGTGAAATTTCTTAACCAACTGTACCTATACGTTTTAAAGAGGAATACTTGGCCTCAGTTAAAAATTTCTTAACCTACTGTACCTATACGTTTTAAAGAGGAATACTTGGCCTCAGTTAAAAATTTCTTAACCTACTGTACCTATACGTTTTAAAGAGGAATACTTGGCCTCAGTCAAAAATTTCTTAACCTACTGTACCTATACGTTTTAAAGACGAATACTTGGCCTCAGTTAAATCACGGTAAAACCACAACGTAACGTCTATTTTGCAAAGTACCCAAATTGACGTTCCGAACATACTTTCATTTAGAAAAATTATATTTGAAGGCTTTGTGAAAACTTTGCTCTCTTAAATATGAAAAAATTACAGGTGCATATGTTCGCTTTTTACACGAACGTCAACAAGACACTATACAACCGAAAAAGAATAATTTATGAAAACGATCCAATATGACTTTCTTTTAAAGGGAGATGTGAGTAAGGAGCCCTTGATAAGTGAACACAATACTAATAAGAAAACCCTGCCATGAGCCCAAGGACTCCAACAGGGAAAAATAGCCCATTGAGGAAAGGATCTACAGAAATAAGTAAGCTATACAAAAAGTTATGAACAATTGAAATATAGAGAAAAGTAACATTAAAACAGATCTTTTTATAATAAAAAAAAAACTATTCTTAACATTAGGGGGTTGAAAATAAAGGAGTAATGGGGCATGAGTCATCATACATACACCCTGAATGCCTTAAATAGTGGACCTCAATACGCTGCCCGGAACAAATGAGCATTAAAATGTTATTATGCAAGCGAAGCAAAGACCATTCTGAATTGGTATATAGAAAACGGTCCTCAATAAAGCTACCTCGGAGGCAGTGACTCAGTAGGGTTGATTCACCCAGTTATATTAGCACGAAATACAATTAGGTTAAGTTTTCTTGTAGTTTCGTTGATTTCTGCCCCTTTCTTCATCTACTATTTTTCAT